>NC_044314.2:347249-636615 GCF_007474595.2 Lynx canadensis | reverse complement strand
TCCCATCTCTCAGTCCCTCTCTGTAACACCTGTACTGGCTCTTGCCCTGGCATGCACAGAATGCATGACCAGTCAAGTCTGTGCCTCGTGTAAGAGGCAGTCAGTATTGTTAAGGAGACAATGCAGGGTGCAGGGTACACCCCTAAGTGGGCAGGGTCCTCCACTGTTTTTGCTTCCTGGCAATTTCTGACCCCTTGAGCAGTACCAGGCGCACAGTGAGGGCTTAAAGAATTTTGTCGAATAGGTGAATGAAGTATTAGATCAATTTACCTGGGTCATCAGCTCAGATGACATAAATTTACTAATTTCCATTTATATTTACTAATTAAACATATTTGTTAATTAAAAATTACTACCCAAACCTTATTATCTCTTCACGTTGGTGTTTTAAACCCTCATGACATACTCCCAGTATTCAAAATAGTAACATCTGATTTGTGGACTTGAAATAGACTAGGAAATTTGATCCAATCTTTCTGCTGAGGACAAGTGGAAAAGCAGGGCCAATTATTTTTAAAGGTTGTCTGAAGGTATCAGAGAAGTGAGCAATTATGAGACAGATTCAAGAGGAAACAGACTGTCAGGGACGTGAGCTTGGATTGGGGCACTTGTGGCCCGTACATGCTAAGTGGGTTAGCAGTGCCTTTGACGTCCTGGGGGATATGGGAGGAGAATGTGGGGTGCCATCACCCAGGGGCACCCATGGTGATCTCCTGCATTTGGATTGGAACCCTGGGTTTAACATGAATTAGAGGTAAAGGGGGGGGAAAGCAAAGACAACCGAGCAGACTGCAGCCGGTGCTGAGACATCTGGGGGCTTAGAGATTCACAGTTTCTGAAGATAGAATTAGGTAATTTCCATTGTTAGTCAGCAAGGAGCTTCAAATTATTTCTAGAGGTAATTTTTAAGGCAATGTGTAGCCTGACATTCAAATCTAGCCTGACATGGGAGGAGACCAGATAACATTAACAAGAACCAGTAGAAAGAACCAACAGTAGAAATGGGCTCACAGGGGATCAGAGATTAGAATTAGAATATGCAGGGATGCCTGGGTGGCTCAGTCAAATATGTGATTCTCGATTTTGGTTCAGGGCATGATCTAATGCTTGAGAGATCAAGACCCACAATTTTTACACAGTGAGTACACCACTGAATACACAATTTTTACACATTCAGTAACACACCCTAGCAGTGAGTGGTTGTGATAACCAGAAATTTTGCAGTGGGAATGAGCTGCCCGGTGTTTTTAGATGCAACATGAAGACATCTGTGATTCCTGCCAGGGCAGGCCACAGGTCCTACTAATGTCACTGGGTTCTGTTGCCTGCACTGACACTTGAAGGAAATGCTTAATTTCAGTTAGAGGTTAGTGGGGGAGGGAGGGTAATATATAGCTCTTTCTCCCCCATCCATTATATCTGGATAGACACTCCAAAGTCTCTCCAAATTAAGAATTACTATTTTAGGGATGCCTTGGTGGCTCAGTCAGTTAAGCATCTGAATCCTGATTTTGGCTCAAGATTGGCTCTTTATCATGGGATCAAGCCCCACATCAAGCTCTGTGCTGAGCATGGAACCTGCTTGGATTCTTTCCCTCCCTCTGAACCTCTCTCCGGCTCACACTCTCTCTTTCTCAAAATAAATAAATACACATTTTTAAAAAAGGAATTACCATTTTAAAGGGTATCTCCAGCCCTTATATACCCACTTAGCACAATGCTTATACAAAATCACTCCCAAACGTGTTTATTTTATTATTATTGAAGAAGATGGGACTCTTAGTTGCAGGTGACAGAAGTTCTGCTCACAATCTCGGATCACTTACATCTAAAGGTGCGCAGGTACAGCTAGATCCAGGGGCGAGATATCATTGTCAGGCTTCTTCCTCCCCTCTCTCTGATTGCCTCTGGTTCTGCTGGGGTGTTGGTCTCCCACTCCTGCCACAATCCACAATAATGACAAAAACTCTCTCTCACCATGCTGAGAGTCTCATGGAAGGACCACGGTTGGGTCTCATGCCCAACCCTTGAAATTATAACCCTGAACAAGATGGGGAGCCACAAACAGAACTGGGCCACCTAACTAAGCCTGTGGCAAGGTGTAGGAGCAGCACCCTGGCGAACAGATGGTTCCAGGCTGACAGAACCAGCACAGGTCCCACTGTGTTAAAGCCAGAGGATGAATGTTTAATCACAGTGCATTCCTTTAGTGACATGGTAATAAAGAGACCTGAAATACAGTGGCTTAATGAAGCTGGACGTCTATTTATTTCTAATACAACATTGCCAGAGGTGGACAGGCAGACCGTTGGAAGCATGGCATCTGCAGGGAATAAAGGCATGCTCACAGATTCAGTGGGACAGGAAGTGGCACGCATCAGCTCTGCCACATACCATTGACCAGAAGTTAGTCATGGGGCCACTTGCAGCTGCCAGGGAAGCTGGGACATTCAATCATTAGCTGAGTGACCGGGAGCCCAGCTACAAGTAACTACACTAAGGAAGGGGAAATAGATCCGAGTGCACAATTAGGAACTGCCCCATACACACTTTAGTGTAATTAGTGCTGTAATAAACATACATGGAAAACTATGCGCCCACTAGAATTCTAGAGTTGACAATACTCCGTGCTGACAAGGATGTGGAGCAGCTGGTGGGGGCGTGAAACGGCACGGCTGCTTTGGAAATCATTTCAGCAGCACCATTCGAGGCAGACAGGCCCATGCCCTCTAATCTGGAAGTCCCTCTTCCAGGTGTTTACCCACAAAACTGAGGGCACATGTTCACCAAAAGGCGTGTGCAAGAATGCTCGTAGCAGCTTTATTGTAACCTCAAATTAAGAACCATCCAAGTGGACAACAGTAGAAAGACAAAGGAATCCCAGTGCATTCACATGGTGGAATACTACTCAGCAGCAGAAAAATGAAGGGCCCTGCAGATTGTGGAGGCTTCCTGCAAGCAGGAGAGGATCTGGCCGGCAGTCGTGTCCTGGGACAGGGGTGGGACTTTGACACGGCCAACCTCTTCTTGGGTCCCCCACAGCTCCCCAGATGGACTCTATGGTCCATGGGACTCCTAAGGCTCCCATGGAGGAGGCCATGCAGCTGTGCCCACTTCTCTTGGGACACCTGCTCAGGTAGTGTCCATGTGACAAGCTGGATTCTGAAGGCACCCAGCAGAGGGACCACACAGGGAGATAGAGACAGAGACTGAGACTGAGAGAGAGAAACAGAGACAGGGCCTGACCTGAGTGCAGCCGGTTATTCAGAGGCCACGTTCCAGTCTCTGCAGCCTGGTCTTGGCCTATGGGCTGAGGGTCCTTGAGCTGCAGAGTAGGGTGGCTGCCCCTGCTGACCAGGGACATTGTGTTGTGTCTCGGGGGTCTGTTGGGGTGGCTGCACAGAGAATCATCTCAGATTGCTGGGGGTCCAGGGGCTGGTGCAGCAAAGAGAGCAGACCCATTGCCCAGCCCTCCACCCTCAGTCTGACTTCCCAACATCTAGAAGCTTCTCTAGGGAGGGCAGGGCTGGCAAGAGAGTTGGAGGGATGGATGCTGCCAAGGGCAGCTGAGCTCAACCACTGAACTGGACTCGGCTGGAATCACCCACTGCTGCATCCAAACCACCAAAATGCCCAGATGAAAGCAACAGGCATGTGTTGTTTTGCATGATTCTATATGTGGTAAGTGGGATCTGCTTATTTCCCTGGGCCCCAGCAGGCCTGAGTGGGGATGTCGGGGTCTCAGAACATGTCAGGATGTCCCCAGGCTCTCCCTGCAAGGGGTCTTGAATTCCAAGCTTCTCCACCCACTGGGGTCTCAGGCGGGTTCCCCTCCTCCCCATCTGAGGAGGTCAGTGTAGAGACCAGCACAAACGATGAACCTGCTGAGGCAGAATCTGCAACACATCTGGTTCACATCTGGTTTACCACAAGCGGATCTCCTGGATGGATGGGATGGGGGTACCCCTTCCTTCCCATCACCCACAGCTTAGCAGACAGAGGCTCACAGGTGGCTTCAGTCCTAGGAGGTGACAGTCCTGCCTCTTCTGTTGACCAACATCTACCTGGCTTGAAGTCCCTGGAGGGCAGGCAATAGCACATTTTGTACAGGACATCTTAAGTATAGAAGTGAGCACTGGAGACATTCTCATGGGCCTGATGTTTGGACTTGGCACCTGTGCCCCTAAAATCTCCAGAGATGGTTGTTTTATTTTACTTGTTTTTAATTTTTTTAATGTTTACTTATTTTTGAGAGAGACAGAGAGAGAGAGAGAGAGAATGCAAGCAGAAGAGGGGCAGAGAGAGAGGAAGACACAGAATCTGAAGCAGGCTCCAGGCTCTGAGCTGTCAGCACAGAGCCCCACGCAGGGCTCAAAACCACAAACTGAGAGATCATGACCTGAGCCAAAGTCAGACGCTTAACCGACTGAGCCACCCAGCACCCCTGTTTTATTTTACTTTTAAAACTTAAAACATTTTAGTTAGAAATGCATTTATTTAGGGTGCCGGCACAGTGATGTGAGGCACACGTACCAGTGACGTGATGGCTGGGGTCAAGCTCCGGACCTACCTTCTCTCTACTTGGCTACCTTTTGTGTGGGGTGACAGCACCTGAGGTCATGCACACTCAGTATAGGGCTGTCAGCTGGTTACCATACCAGGTGCCAGGTCTTTGGGCTTCCTCCTACATCACTGTCACCGTGTACCCTGAGATCCACATGTCCCCACCCCACACCATTCTGTGCTCAGCTTCTGCCTGTTCTTCAGATTCCACACTTAAGTGAGACCACACGGCCTTTTCTTTGTGTGTCTGGCTTATTTCACTCAGCATAACATCCTCCAGATCTGCCCGTTCTTTTTTACAGCTGAGCGATATTCCTTTGTATATGCATCACTCATTGGATGGACACTTAACCTGCTTCGATGACTGGCCATTGTGAACAATGCTGCATGAACATGGATGTGCAGAGATCTCTTCCAGACAGTGATTTCCTTTCCTTTAGGTAAATCCCCGGGAGTGGGATTACTGGACGATAGGGTGGTTCTACTTTTAACTTTTTTGAGGAAACTCCATACTGTTTTCCACAGTGGCTGCCCAGTTTGCATTTCTGCCAAGAGCACAGGGGGGGTTCCTTTTTCTCCACATTCTCACCAATACTTGCTATTTTAAAACAATGGAGATTTAAACAGTGCCCTCATTGCCAGCAAAGAGCCAGGATGCACCCAGGGAGCTGGGTAGTGTTTAGGCCTGGGGGGGGGGGTGGAGCCAGAATGTCCTGAAATTCATTGAGTGTGGCAAGCCTCTCCTGGCCACCTGCTTTCCCCAGAACTGAACAGCTGGATTGTAGGACTACTCAGCAGGAAGTTAGGGACAGGGGATGGAAAGGCCGATGGAAAGGGAAGAGAGACACAGAGACAGGAAGTTGCTGGAGACCAGGTGCTGTGCAGAGGGGGGGACAACCAGGCTGGAAATAGGTCCCTGCAAGCTAGGCTGCCCCCAGAAAGTGGGTCAGAGACATGCTATCACAGTGCATTGGGTAAGAGCAGAACCTTCCCAACCACTGTGAACCTTTATGGGCAGTGGGGCCATTTGACATGTTGGAGTGTCTCAGGAGGACCCGCTCCAGGCCCTGAAACTGCAGACACTGTGATTGTTAGTAATGATTAATGCCAACAGCCTTTTGGTGTCCATGGGCATTTCCTCTGGCCACATGCACAGTAGCAATCACGTGTGCATCAGGTCTGACAGTCCCAAGCACATAAGGGGATGCAGCCCTCTGCTTGTTTCATGGACACCAGGAGAAAGGATGAGGGGATCAGAGCAGGGACACCACTGAGGGCAGAGCAGCGCCTTCCTGGAGCCCCACAGCTGCCTACAGCCACGTGGAAGAATCATCTTGTCACCCATGCAGACCGTTCCTCCAGGGACATTAAGGGACAAGTCAGAAGTTCCACTCGTGGGCTCTTCCCTGAGATAAACCTCCAGCAACATAGGATCCGAATCCAGAAAGATCCCAAGGGAAATTCTCCTCTTCATGTTTAACTTGGATGAGAGCTTCCCTGGCTTCTGTCGTGCAATGCAACCTCTCAGGCACATCAGGACCTCAGCCACACCTGCTGCAGGCCTGGGTGCCCCTTCTTCCTCCCTGGGAGGGGATGCCTGGGGTCCTTCCCTGAAAGAGCACTGGATCTCCCCATGAGCGCTAGGCTTGTCTCTTCCCTCCAACTGCAGCACCCTGTGACCGGGGACAAGGGGGTGCAAGACCACCCATCTCTAAGGGCACCCAACAGACCGGGTGGGGCCACTCAATGATGACAGAATCCAAAGGCAGAGAGAGGAGTAAAAGTGACACAAGAAAGTAATTCATTTCAGTGATGACAACACCAGGAAGATAGCAGACCGACATCTCAGAGACTATTTCCCAAGAGCTGAAAGCACATCCAGGTTGATGTAAAGAAAATATGAAACAGAGGCCCCAGGGTCCATGCAGGGGGTAGTGAAGGCAGGTGGGTGTGTGCAAGGAAGCAGTGGGCACATGCAGAGGGACAAGTGAGTGTGTGCAGGAAAGCCCGTGGGTGTGTGCAGGAGGGCAGGGGGGTGTGTGCAGTGGGGCAGTTGGGTGCATGCAGGAGGACAGGGGGGTGCATGTAGGTGGAGTAAAGGCAGCAGAGCGCATGCAGGGAGTAAGGGGGGCATCAGGAAGACAGGGGGTGTGTGGGTCCATGCAAGGGGGCAGGGGGTGCATGCAAGAGGGCAGGTGAGGGCATGCAGGGTGGCAAGGGGGCTGGCTGGGGGATGCAGGCAGAGTGGTGAGTGTGTACATGCAAAGGGACAGTGGAGCAAATGGATGCATGCGGGGGGACAAGTAGGTGCATGCAGAAAGTCAGGGGGCTGCGCACAGGTGGCAGGTGGGTGTGTACATAGGGTCAGGGGAACAGGTGGGTGTGTGCAGGTGGGCAGGGGTCAAGTGGGTGCATTCAGGGGACAGGTGGATGAAGGCAGAGGGGCAGGGGGCAAGTCAGTTCATGCAGGGGGCCAGTGGACATGTATAGGGAGGCAGGGGGCAGATGATTGCGTGCAGGGGTGCAGGGGCATGTGGCTGTGTGCAGGTGGAGTGAAGGCAGGTGAGTGCATGCAGGGGGAATGAGGGCAGGTGGGTTCCTACATGAAGAGTGAAGGTGGGTGGGTGTGTGCTGGGAGACAGGTGGGTGTACGGTGGGGGGCAAGTGGGTGAATGCAGGGAGGCAGGGGGCCCGTGTGTGTGTGCAGAGGGGCATTTAGGTGCATGAAGGGGGGGCAGGGGGCAGGGGTGTGCGTGCAGGTGGAGTGAAGGCAGGTGAGTGCATGCACAGGGTCAGATGGGTATGTGCAGGGGGATAGGCAGGTGCATGCAGGGCATCAGGGGGTGCATGCACGGGAAGATGTGTGTGTGTACAGGGGGCACCAGGTGCATGCAGGGGGCCAGTGAGGCTGGTGGGTGCATGTATTGGGGAGTGAAGGCTGGTGGGTGTGTGTAGGGGGGCACTGAGGTCAGGCCCATCATTGTCCTGGGGTCTGTCCCAGGCGGGGTCTTGCTGGCTCAGGGCAGTCCTTGCTACTTGAGGGTGTAGTGTGGGTTCCAGCAGGGGATGCTTTGCCTGTGGGGTCTCTTGCCAGAGTTCAGAGGTGGCTGGGACAAATAATGAGTCAATTAGAGTACAGATCCCAGTCAGAGTGGAGGCAGTAAAATCCCCTCTGTTGTTCTTGGCATCTTCACTGTTGACACTCTACCCACCATGATGCCCCTTTGGGAAGGCAGTGTGGCAGTTTGTGTACCTGAATTGTGCAGGTGCAGGCCCGTGACTGAGCCTGTGTTGAATCATCCCTGAAAACACATGCAAGGATCCTCATAGAATGTGCACAGCCACTGTGAGCCACGGAGATATAAATAACAGTGGACATCTTCATGTGGTCCACAGGGACCAGTCCGCAGTGTGGCACCAACTCCCAGGGGCACACAAGCCTTTCAAGGAGAACAGTGCAAATGTGCCCAGACACAGGAAGACACTGGCGTCAGTGATCCTGGCACATGACAACATTAAGGGGACTGGGCAGCTGGGAAAAAGGCACCTTTACTATCTCACAGTGTCCATGGGTGGGAGTCCTGGTGAGGCTGAGCTGGGTACCCTGAGACAAAGATGTGAGCTGGGGCTGCTGTCCCATCTGAACCCCCCACCAAGAGGCAGAACCTGTCTCCTTATTTAGGACTTTTCCACCTCTTATGTCTGAGGAAAGAATGGATTTGGGGCCCATGACCTGTGCAGAATAATTTATGAGGAACTCAGAAGTTCACCGTGATATTTTCAGGGCTGGGATGGTCCTGCAGAAGTGGATCCTGAGGACAAACCTAACCCTGGCCCACACAATCATCTGGCCCCTGAACCCAAACCCTAAGCCTGACACACACTGAATCATCACTCTCAATTCAGCCCTCCAGGGAGATCATTGCACTGCTGGCAGTTGAGTACCTGCTGCCTCCTGGGACCTAACCCAAACCCCAGCCATGGCTATTGCCCTAAGGGGGATCAGTCTGAGGTCTGAGATAAGAATGAAAGTGGGGACAAAGACCAGTGCAGAACATTTCAGCCAGGACCCCAGAATTTCACCATGACATTTTCAGAGACTGGATGGAGCTGCAGTAGTGGATCCTGAGCCCAAACCTACCCTGGTCCATCCCATCATCTGGCTCCTGAACCCAAACCCTAGGCCTGACCCACACCCTAGCACCCACCCTCAACTCAACCCACCAGGGAAATCACTGCAGTGCTGGGAATTTGACTCCTGAAACCTCCTGAGACCTAAGCTTAACCCTAGCTACACATAGCTCTGGCCCTCAGGAGACCCATCTCCTAGGTCTGAGAAAAGAATGGATAGGTGGACCATGAGTGGCCAAGGATTATTCAGCATGGAACCCAGAAAATCACCATGACATTTCCACAGTAGGGACAGAGCTGCACAAGGGGGATTCTGAGCCCAAACCTAACCCTGGCCTACCCATCATCTGACTCCTGAATCCAAACCTTAAGCCTGACCTGTACCATCAACTCAACCCTCCAGGGAGATCACTGCACTGCTGGTGGTTCAGCCCCTGACATCTCCTGGGACCTAACCCTAACCCTGACCATGACTCAGGCCCTAGGGAGGCCCACCTCCTGGATCTGAGAAAAGAACAGATTTGGGACCCAAGAATGTCACAGAATTACTCAGCGTGGAATCCAGAAAGTTGCCAAAACATTTCAACAGCGGGGATGGAGCTGCACAAGGGTGATCCTGAACCAAAACCTAACCCTGGCCCACACAATCTTTTGGCTCCTGAACCCAAACCCTAAGCATGACCTGTACTCTACCATGTGCCCACAACTCAGCTCTCCAGGGAGATCACTGCACTGCTGGTGGTTCTGTTCCTGCCACCGCCTGGGACTTACCCTTAACCTTAGCCATGATCCTGGCCCTAAGAGAGCCCACCTCCTAGATCTGAGGAAGGACCAGATTTGTGGTCCATGACTGGTGCAGAAGTATTCAGCAAGCAACCCAGAAAATCACCATGCATTTCCACAGCAGGGATGGAGATGCACAAGGGGATCCTGAGCCAAAACCTAATCCAGGCCCACACCATCAGCCGGCCCTTGAACCCAAGCCTAAGCATGACCTGCACCCTAACAGGCGCCCTCAACACAACCCTTTGAGGAGATCACAGCCCACTTGGCCATTGGCCCCTGCCACCTTGTGGGACCTAACCCTAACCCCAGCCAAGGCTTGGCCCTAAGGGAGTTCCACCTCCTAGGTCTGGGGAAAGGATAGATTTGGGGACCATGACCTGCACAAAATTATTCAGTGAGGAACTCAGAAGTTCAACATGTCATTTTAATGGCCAAGATGGAGGTGCAGAAGGGCATCCTGAGCCAAAACCAAACCCTGGTCCACAGAAGTGACCGGCCCCTGAACCCAATGCCTAAGCCTGACCCCCACCTTAACACCAAATTCTAAACTTAACCCTCCAGGGAGATCATGGCACTACTGGTGGTTAGGCCCTTGCCACCTCCTGGGAACTAGCCCTAACCCTACCCATGGCTCTTGTCCTACAGAGGCCCATCTTATAGATCTAAGAAGTGATTTGGGGCCAATTACAGTCACAGCATATTTCAGCAAGGAACACAGGATTTAACCATGTACTTCAAAGGCCAGGATGGAGCTGCAGTAGTGAATTCTGAGCCAAAACCCAACCCTAGCCCACAGGATTATCTGGCTCCTGAACCCAAACCATAAGCCTGACCTGCACACTGAAACCTACCTCAACTCAGCACTCCAAGGAGATCACTGCAGTACTGGTTGTTCCACCTCTGACACCTTCTAGGACCTAGCCCTAATCCTCACCTTGGCTCTGACCCTAAGGGGACCGACCTCCTAGGTCTGAGAAAAGAATGGATTTGGAGCCGGTGGCCAACCCTGCCTTATTCAGCAAGGAAGCCAGGAGGTTGACATGACATTTCCAGGTTTGGACTGGAGCTGCTGAAGGGGATCCTGAGTCAAAACCTCACCCTGGAACACACCATCACCCTGAACCCTAACCCTAACCCCTAACTCCTAACCCCTAAACCCTACCTAACCCCAACTCTATTCCTAATCCCAATCGAATCTTTAATCTTAACCCCTCACCTCTTAGTCTAACTCTAACCTTAAACCCTAATCCCTAGCCCTAACCCTTGCCCTAAACCTACATCACACTTCTTCAATCCTCAAGGCTCCCAAGTGTCTCTTATAAAAGGATCATAAGGCCAGTCAATCAAGCTGTATCCTGGCAAGGCTCTCCTCTGTCCTCCAACTCAGCCTTTAAGGGAAACATGTATAGGGGCGCCTGGGTGGCGCAGTCGGTTAAGTGTCCGACTTCAGCCAGGTCACGATCTCGCGGTCCGTGAGTTCGAGCCCCGCGTCAGGCTCTGGGCTGATGGCTCAGAGCCTGGAGCCTGTTTCAGATTCTGTGTCTCCCTCTCTCTCTGCCCCTCCCCCGTTCATGCTCTGTCTCTCTCTGTCCCAAAAATAAATAAACGTTGAAAAAAAAAAAAAAAAGGGAAACATGTATATATTTGTGTTGGTTCAGGCTTGGAAATGGGTAGATTCCATGTATCCACAACAGCCTGCTCCTGAGACCAGTCTTCTCCTGAACTTTTCTCTGTACAGATTCCCTGGGTAAATCCAACTGTGTGGGGTGTGCATGCACAGTACACACTAATCAGCCAGCCTTGTGCATCCAGGGCCCAACAAGCCAGTGGAGTTCAGGCTGTCCCCAACAAAGTGTATAAACATTTGAAAGGAGGGAGTTCACCCTCCAAAATCATTCCACAGTGGCAGATTTAAACTGGCATCAGTCAGTCCATATCCAGACTGACTGTATGCTGGGGATTCTGACTTCCACAGCAATCAGTGCTCCCAGTGTTTTATCAGAAACCCCAGCAAGTCTGTGGAGCCTGACACTCACAAGGCAGTGTAGCTTCCTCCAGCTCTGCCTTCAGGGGGAATATGTGCATTTGAGTAGGATAAGTCTAGGAATTGGGCAGATAGCAGGTGCCCCAAATAGACTACTGGAACACAGCCTCTCCCTACAGCTGCCCTGTCCCAGGTCCCTAGCTCTTTGGATCTGCCCACCTTTCATATGCACACTATAAACTGCCTCAGCCCACTAAGGGCAGTCATAACCCTGTAGGTGTGTGGAACCAAGGCTAGTCTTGAACCACCTGCAGAGCCTCCTGGCTAAAGGTATACACCCCAGAATATTTTTCTCAGGCAGCAACTTTAGACAATAGTCAGACCCAATTTGGACTGGCTGCCTGATGGGGTTCCCAGCTGCCACAGCAATCAAGGACCCCAGGTGTCTCTTAGAAGAAAGCTAGGATTCCCTATCCCTAACCCTTAACCACATTTTGTTTATGCATTCACCATTAATGGGATTTTACACAGTTTCTACATTTTGGCTGTTATTAACATTGTTAAGTGTTCAAAGCTTGAGGCTTGGGTTCAGGGGTGGCATTGGGCGTTCTGGTTTCTGGTTCAAGGTTCAGGGCTAGGGGTTCAGACTGGGGTTTGGGTTCTGGATCCAGGGTTCAGGTTAGGGTCTAAATCTGAAATCTGTTTACTCTGCGTGTCATGAACTGGTTCAGAGTTAGGGTCCCAATAACTGCCCCCCGACAGTGTTCTGATGCTAGAGTCAGCCAGCTGCACAGAGGCTACCCTTTGTCTCAAACACAACACACCCTTTGCAGAGAGGGATGAACCAGTGGCAAATTCAGGATCATTGTGTGATTCATAAAGGTGTGAAACAAAAACCAGGACTCGTGAAATATGAAACAAGAGACAACTCATGGACTCCATATTCTTCCACAATAACAAAACTAAGTCTGGCTCCCAATAGAATCTGGTAATGTTCCCCAGGAAGGACTATGGAACTCACTACAGGTAGCAAAAGAGGGCCCCCTCCCCTGGTTTAAATGATCACTTTTATTTTGTTGTCAAGGGTAAAATTTCATTGATAATTAATTGCATATGCCAATGTACAGTTTGTGGGGGAGTTGCCAACCTTCTTCATATGCAAATACTCATTAATATGCTGATAAAATGTAGGCAACATTGTAACACTTTGGAATACCTCTCATTGGAACACCAACTACAAGGAAGGCTAATAGAAGTAATAATAATATATCTACTATTAAACTCAACAAAGCACCCTTTATGGGCACTTTATGAGGATACCTATCCGTAAGACCTAACATCTCACCATAAGGAATCTACCCATTAAAATCTTCAGTGACAGGGCACCTGGGTGGCTCAGTTGGTTGAGGATCCCACTCTTGATCTCAGCTCAGGTCATGATCCCATAGTTGGTGGGATCAAACCCCACATCTGGCTCTGTGCGGACAGCTTGAAGCCTGCTTAGGATTCTCTCTCCCTCTCTCTCTGCCCCTCCCCTGCTCACGCTCTCCCCTTTTCTCTCTCTTAAAATAAAGAAATAAACTTTGAAATTTTAAAATCATCAGTGACAACAGCCTGCTGGCCCCTGTAACCACCGTATCTCTTACCTAGAGGCTTGTAATACACATTCCAACCGCTAGAGACACACTTCCCAGAAACCGAGAGGGATTTGCCCACTCCCCAGGGCTGAACAGGGACCTATGTCTTACAATCAGGATCCTAGGAAATTAACAACCCTTAAAACAAAGTCACAGAAGCCATGCCCATGCTTAATAAAAAGGGCAGACGTCTCATCAGTCAGATGCTGCAGATAACTACCACTCTCAAGAAGTAACTCAAACAGTGGACACTAGATCTGTCCTCTTCCCAAGGTTGCAAGGTACACCATAGTCCAATACTCCATCCTTAGAACAATTCCTTTTATTGTCCTAGTCAGTCCTGCTTGCAGGCTCAAAAAGTGAGCCCTGCAAAAGCCAGGCACCTTCTTGAGAGCACTCAGCCTGTCATGTCTATTGAGGTTCGCAGATCCTTTCAGATGGATGGTGCCCTCTCCCTGACTTCTCTACCAGCAACAAAATACTTGGAACAAATCTGGCCATACTCCACTCAAGAGGCATATTCTTCATCTGTGAAATTATTTTTTATATTTATTTATTTTTTTAAATTTACATCCAAGTTGGTTAGCATATAGTGCAATCATGATTTCAGGAGTAGAATCCAGTGATTCATCCCCTACATGTAACACCCAGGGCTCATCCCAACAAGTGTCTTCCTTAATGCCATATCTAGCTCATCCCTCCACCTACAACCCCTCCAGCAACCCTCAGTTTGTTCTCTATGTTTAAGAGTCTCTTATGTTTGTTCCCCTCCCTGTTTTTATATAATTTTTGCTTCCCTTCCTTCTGTTCATTTGTTTTGTATCTTAAATTCCACATGAGTGAAGTCATATGGTATTTGTCTTTCTCTGACTAATTTCATTTAGCATAATATGTTCTATATGTTCTAGTTACAGCCATGCTGCTGCAAATGGCAAGACTTCATTCTTTTCGATTGCTGAGTAATACTCCTTTGTGTGTGTGTGTGTGTGTGTGTGTGTGTGTGTGTGTATCACATTCTATTTATCCATCATCCGTGAAACTGTTGACAGTGAAACACCACCGACCCCTCACACCTTCTGAATCTAGGTAAATTAGAGATCTAGGTTGGCCAGGGCTGTGAACCCCACCCCCTATTCTGCACAACCCTCTACCTGTGTGTTCCAGACCGGTTTCCGCTTTTTCATTCTCAGCCATTATCTCTATAGAATAGTTAATACTAAGCCAGCACCTTGGACCTACTCAACACCACAAATTAATATGCATTGCATCAACTGTGATGTATCCCCAAGCCATTATCACCATGACAATGGGAAATGCCATCCCCACCGGCAAAGGTTCCTCTGAACAAGAGCCCTGTGAAGGCGCGCTCTATGCAGTGCAAAGGAAATATGCTACTCCCAGATTCTGCTGACATTTCTCAAGGAAAGGGTTTTTAGTGGTATTTCAACTCTAACTTGCCTTGTAATGGCACGTCCACATGTCTGCAACCCAATGGGAATTCACTTGCTTACACAGCGATGATGCTTAGAAATGGAGCTGTAAATGTGAATGTGTGAGTGTGAACATGTGTTTACTCTTTGTTAGCCACAGTATTCACATAGAATACAACACAATAGAACAACTTCTGTCTCACAGCAATGGCCACGTTATGTGGCTACATAATGAACATCAGAAGGAATCCACTTTCACAGAACAAACTTCATCTGGAAGAACTCCCAAATCCAAGACCCAGTGTCCAGGGCACTGAGGCTGAGGACACACAGAGGGACAGAGGCTCACCCTGCCCAGCAGGGTTTCCAAGTACACCTGCTATTCAGGAACAACAGATCCAGAATCCATTCATCCACCCACCATCCAGCCAGGCAGCCATGAAGGATATCTACCTGTACCAGAAAGAACAGAGAGATAACAAATGACAGCATGGTGTGGCATGTGTTACTACAGGGGACACTCAGGAGGACCAGGGTGTGCAGGGTCGGCCAGACCAGGGGTGGAGATTGGGAATGCTCCAGGAGGATGGGCAGTGCATGGCTACATGTGGCACTGTGACTGCGCATTCACCAGAAGATGACCAGGCTGGGGTGGTGGGCTGAGGGGATGACCAGGCACCAGGAAAAAGCAGGTGCTGCCCCAGCCCAACACATTCAGGCAGCACCTCAGGCTCACCCAGGCCTGTACTGGCCCTCTGTTCCCCTGTCCTACCATCTGCCATGATGGCTCTGGGAAAACTGTCTCCTCATCCAACCCCCCTCCCTCACCTCACCCACCTCGGACCTTGCTGGACCCAGAGCACCAGAGAAGCCCAGAGAAGTCTTTGCAGTCAGGGGACCAAAGGCTACAATCTGCTCCCAGAGCTGGCCAGCCCTCTGGGGCCCCCAACACACCCCTGATGTTCCCTGATGGTATTGACAGAGATGCAGCTGGTGTCTGAGCTGTAGAGTCTGTTCATCTCACCTTCACTGAGACGGGCTCTACCCGTGATGCACACTTCGATTTATACTCTTTAAGAAACATTTTCCTAGAGACTTTTATCCCAAGGTGTCTTCAGTAAGGCAAAAGTTCAGTAATGAGACTTCTTTCAGCATAATTTCCTTTTACGTGACTCCTTAGATGAGTCCTTAAAGCAGGTTGTGCATAAAACGAGGTGTGTAGTTTGCCATTTCTTTCAAGTTTGAGGCACCAAGGGCAGAGCACGCCTGATAGTTATTATTGTTGCCTTCACAGAATGCTGAGTTTTCCCGCCTTTATCTCCAGACCCAAGGAGCGAACAAAGGCCGGATGAAACTGCACACTTTGAAATGTGTGCAGGAATCTGAAAACCCAGGTTCCCACAGAAGTGAGCTAAATAAAGTTTAGGGACCTGGGTGACCAAAATGGGGGGAAGATAGCAAGTAACCAAAACAAAGTGTCACGGTGTCTGCAACCTTCTCTACCTGTTCAGAGTGAGCCACAGCTGATAGGAGGAAGCCACAGTGAGCCTGGCTCCTCTTTTTGGGCTGTGCTCAGGCATAGCAGAAGCAGTGCTGAGCCAGTGCTGAGCCAGTACTGAGTCAAGGGGAGAGGGAGCAGCCAGCCACGGGCAACACCTGCCAAGAACCTGTGGGATCAACTCCCAGCCCTCACCTGTGGTTTAACAATAGTTACAATTATTTGTGTTTTTACTGTGACCAGTCATGTGCTCAGTGCTTTGATTACATTCTCTCTTATTTGATTTTCTAAGCCACTTTATGGAGGTATGACTGACATACAAAAAGCGCTACGTAACAAATGTATGCAATAGACAAATACCATAAACATATCCATCACCTCCAAAAGTTTCCACTTGCACTATTTATTTATCATCATCGTCTCCACCATCATCTTCATCATTTGTGTATGTGGTACGAACACTTAACATATGATCCATCCTCTGAGAAAATTTTAATTTTGCAACACATCCTCGTTAACTACAGCAACCATGCGGTACAGATCTCCAGGACTCATTCATCTTGCACACCTGACAACTTTGACAGGCACCTCTCCCTTTCCGTGGGAGTCAGGGACTGGGGGTTGGGGGTGAGGCAGGGAATACTGTTTCAGGTCTTTACAGCTCCGATGTAGCAGAGGATTGGTGTCTTCCTAGTCTGTACAGATCCTCTGCACCTGGCCACACCCCCTTGATCACACACCCTAAATCTCAGCCTGTCCCCCAGGCCCACCCATGGGTTGCAGAAAACCTTATTTCATGGACCTAAGAATACCCTACATATTCTCTTCTCCCTTCTTCCAATGACCTTCCTTGCTTCCCCACTGAAAAAGAGCTGGTGGATCCATTTCTGGGTTCTCTATTCTGTTTCATTGATCTATGTGTCTGTTTTTGTGCCAATACTGTACTGGGCTCCCCTTTCTCCATATCCTTGTCAACATCTCTTGTTTCCTGAGTTGTTAATTTTAGCCACTCTGACCAGCGTGAGGTGGTATCTCAATGTGATTTTGATTTGTATTTCCCTGTTGATGAGTGATGTTGAGCATCTTTTCATGTGTCTGTTGGCCATCTGGATGTCTTCTTTTGAAAAGTGTCTCTTCATGTCTTTTGCCCGTTTCTTCACTGGATTTTTTTTTCGGGTGTTAAGTTTGGTAAGTTCTTTACAGATTTTTTATACTAATGATTTATCCAATGTCATTTGCAAATATCTTCTCCCATTCGTCGGTTGCCTTTTAGTTTTGTTGATTATTCCCTTTGCTATACAGAAGCTTTTTATCTTGATGAGATCCCAATAGTTCATTTTTGCTTTTATTTCCCTTGCCCTTGGAGACATGTCAAGTAAGAAGTTGTTGCAGCTGAAGTCAAAGAGCCTGTTGCCTATGCTCTCCTCAAGGATTTTGATGGTTTCCTGTCTCATATTTAGGTCTTCCATCTATTTTGAATTTATTTTTGTGTATGGTGTAAGAAAATGGTCCAGTTTCATTCTTTTGTATGTTGCTGTCCAGTTCTCCCAGCAACATTTGCTAAAGAGACTTTTTTTCCACTGGATACTCTTTCCTGCTTTGTCAAAGATCAGTTGGCCATACATTTGTGGGTCCATTAACAACTCAGGGAACAACAGATGTTGGTGAGGATGTGGAGAAAGGGGAACCCTCTCACACTGTTGGTGGGAAAGCAACTGGTGCAGCCACTCTGGAAAACAGTGTGGAGGTTCCTCAAAAAAGTAAAAATAGCACCCTACTATCCAGCAATAGCACTACTAGGAATCTATCCAAAGGATACAGGAGTGACGATGTGTAGGGGCACATGTACCCCAATATTTATAGCAGTGCTATCAACAATAGCCAAATTATGGAAACAGCCCAAATGTCCATCAACTGATTAATGGATCAAGAAGATGTGGTATATGTGTATGTGTACACACACACACACACACACACACACACACACACAACAGAATACTACTCGGCGATTAAAAAGAATGAAATGTTGCGATTTGCAACAACGTGGATGGAACTGGAGGGTATTATGCTAAGTGAACTAAGTCAGTCAGAAAAAGACATATATCGTATGTTTTCACTAGTATGTGGAATTTGAGACACTTAACAGAAGACCATAGGGGAAGGGAAGGAAACATAAATTACAGAGAGGGAGGCAAACCGTAAGAGACTCCTAAATACAGAGAACAAACTGAGGGTTGGTGGGATGGGGGCGGGGAAGTAGGGAAAATAGGAGATGGGCATTGAGGAGGGCACCTGTTGGGATGAGCACTGAGTGTTGTATGTCAGTGATGAATGACAGGAATCTACTCCTGAAGCCAAGACTACACTGTACACACGGTATGTTAGCTAACTTGACAATAAATTATTTAAAATTATTTAATTAATTAAATTTAAAAAGAAAGAAAGAGCTGGTGGAGAAAAGGTGAAGTCAGGCTATGCTAATAACGACACACATGTGGGGCCTCCTGCTTCAAGGAGGGCTGTTGACAGTGCTTACTACTTCACACATTTATTTATTCCTCATAACAACCTCAGGTAAGCAAGGGTCGCTATTACCTTCATTTCACACATGAGAGAGCCGAGGCAGAGTGCTGGAATAAAGTACCCAGCCTCACACACGATGAGTGGTCAGAGATGCAATACAACCCAGATGTTTTTAACCTGGGCCTCACCTAAAAGGAAGGTTCTGGTTCCAGCCCCCCATGAAATGTAGCCACATCCCACCTCAGGTTTTAGGAGACACTGCTGGATCCTCATCTTAAATCCCCTCAAGATCAACAGGCTCTCAAATAATCTAAGTTGTCAAGTTACTTCAACCTCAGGCTACAAATCTGAAACACTGAAGACAGATTGGGAGAGCCCAGGACACAGAAGAGGAGGAAGCAGCCACCCAGCTGGAGAAGGGGGAGGGCTTGGGGAAGTGGGACACATGTAGCCAGGAAGGAAGAGCTTGTGGACCCTCTCGCTGCCCTGCCTCCACTCAAGCACAGACTCTTACCAAGTCCAAGGCTGCATCAGGACTCTCCTCAACAAATGTCTGCGTAAGAAAAGAAACAAAATGCATAGTTCTGTTGTGAGTCAGAGAGACTGAGCTATGAGAGGCAGACACAAGCATCACCTGCACTCTGTCCAGCACATGCACATGCCCAGAGGTAGGTTCTCCACAAGTCATTTCAGACATTTGTGGACAGTATCTGCTCTTCCCCAAGCCGAGGAAACTGAGACTCACAGAACTCAAGTCTCTGGACCAGGATCACATGCAGTCTGCAGACAGAAGGTGGGAAACACCAGTGTTCTGGGAGGTCCCGATTACTGACGGAGCCATGGCTGAACACGCTGGTCAAGAGCCAGACTGGATCCTTTTGCAAAGCTGCGAACCTCCACTGGGCTGCCACTCTATTAGGTGACTTATAACAGATATGCATACTCATGGCAGACACTTCAAAAGTGCAAAAGAGAGAAAATAAAACTCCCCCGTGATTCCATCCCAAGATATACCCCACCATTAATCTACTGATGGGCCTCCTTCAGCCTCAGGCTGAGCTGCTCCGACCTGGAGTTTGGTCTGGAGTGGATGCCACACGCCACACACTATTCCTGGATCTCCCGGTGCACAGCTGAACAACACGCTGAGAGCCTAAGGGTGGGTGCCTGTGGCCGGGAGAGCCTTCGGAGGGTGTTGACTGCGAAAGGTCCTGGGCTTGGAGCATGGGTGTGAGTCTGTGTCTTCATCAGACCTCTGCTACTCGTCAGCCTCGCTGCTCAAGGATGGTCCACAGAGCAGCTGCTGCCTCACCGCTATTTGGCCTGATTTGTCTCTTTCTAGCCCAAACACCACAGCCCGCATTACCAGTGGGACTGACACCAAAGCTGCCAACACTAAAGTCAACAGCCACCTGCCCCAGCTTTTTAGACCCTGCCCCAGGGCAGAGAAGGAAGGGGTGGGGTGGAGGTACTGGGGTGGTCACTCAGAGAGTTAGGGAACTAATGAGCCCTCTATTCCTGACTTCTAAGGATGGGGCACCAGATCACCCAACATTGGTGGACAACAGAAGGTCCTCAAACTTGACCAAGCTAAAGGAGAGGATGGCCTGGGTTGGGGGATGGAAAAGGGATGGTCCAGGATCCTGAGCTTCTCCTGGAGGCCAGCATTACCACACACCCATGTTTGTCACTTTGGCACTATTGACATTCTGGGAAGGATCACAGGATCACAGTGGGGGATTTGCAGTGGGGGCTGTTCTATGCGTTGTAGGGTGTTTAGCTGCATCCTGGCCTCTACCTGCCATCAGCACACCCTCCAGACATTGCAAAGTACCCTTGCAGAGAGAGAGGGTAGGAATTCTGTTTAGAAACCCCTGAACTTATCCTGCTGCACAAACCCAGGCTCTGGGCAGCTCTCACGCCAGCCATGCATGCAGGACTCCCCTCCTAGCCTGGCACTCCAGGAGGTGAAGCAGGGTGGGTGGCCCTGGCTGGTTCTCTACTGCTTCACAGACTCTTCTCCATCACACTTGGAATTGACAAGATGTGTGGACAGCTGATTTAGTGACTCACACAAGGTTGACATTTCTCTCTTTGTTATCAGGGCCTTAAAAATAATTTATCACTGTGTGTTCCATTATTAAATACTAACGATTTTTCTGATGATGGTACCTTTAGTCCTCAACTATTTAGAAGTTTGAGATTTGAGGGCCACCTGAGAGGCTCAGTTGTTTGAGCATCCAACTCTTGATTTCGGCTCAGGTCATGATCTCAGGGTTGTGAGATCGAGCCCCGCATCAGGCTCTGTGCTGAGTGTAGAGTCTGCTTAAGATTCTCTCTCTCCTGGGGCACCTGGGTGGCTCAGTGGGTTAGGTGTCCAACTTCAGCTCAGGTCATGATCTCATGGCCCCTGAGTTTAAGCCCCACATCGAGGCCGCTGCTGTCAGTACAGAGCCCGCTTCGGATCTTCTGTCCCCCTCTCTCACTCTGCCCCTCCCCTGCTTGCACTCTCTCTCTCAAAAATAAATAAATCTTAAGAAAAAAAAAATTTTCTCTCCCCCCCCCCCTTCTCCCTGGCTGGTGTCTCCCTCTCTCTCTCTAAAAAAAAAAAAAAAAAAAAAAGGAAGAAATTTGAGATTTTTTAACTTTATTACTCATTCCATTGTGGATGCTAATGACTGCAAGGTCAGGCCTAGGGCTTTGGGGAACATATTTTCCTGGGTCTACAATGTTTCCTTTTTGATACTGGGGGACTTGGTCACCATTTTGGATGGATTGTCTGAAGCCAAACACGTGAGGAGGATTAGGCCCCTAGCTCTCCCACTTTTCTTTCTCAGCCTCTGTCTGAAACCAGCTGCTCACCCTGTACAAATGGTAAGGGTGTATCTCTGTGATCCAGGCCTCTGCCTCGGCCATGAGCTTCTCTCATGGCTGATACACTCACTCCTGGCACCGACTCTGCTCCAGGCCAGGCGGGAGACCCCTCGGAGCACTTCTATTGGCAGAGCACTTTTCAAGATTTCACAGTGGGACCCATCTGCCCCATTATGATACCAGGATACTGCCAGGAAGCTGCCAAGGCACCCGCTTCACATATAAAGAAACCTGAGGCCCAGGTAAGTGACATGCTCAAGTTCAGGTCCTTTGTGAGATGCCTGCACAACACACAGCGTAAAGACAAGGCCTACCGAAATTTCCAACACCTTTGCTGAGAGTCTCAATTAACTTCACCTAACTCTCTGAACACTTTACTGAGGCAGCTAGCTCCACGATCACAAACAGAACAGCAATTAGGAGTGTGCGTCCGGCCTGTGACTGGGGCATAGCACGAACCGTTTGGAGCCCACCTGCCCCAGCTAGAGAGAGCCCAACAATAGGGCTGCCCGCTGCTCCTGGGCTCCTGTGGTTGTGTGTCAGGCCAGGATCTGTGGGGAGATTTGCAATCATGCTGCTGGATTAAGAAGCTTTTCCATCTGAAGGTTCGGCCCAGCCACTTGGTTTTGACTCTACCCGACCCACACACAGGCTTGAAGCCCAAAAGAATCACCTTCAAGTCCCCCCTGGAGACTCAGGCTCCGTCCACATACATGTCCTCCTGCTGACCATGCCCCTCAAGAACTGACAGAGCAATAGAAAACTACAAACAAGGACACACAACCCAGCAGAGGATCTTGTTCAAGTGCAGATTCTGCTTCAGTGGGGCTGAGGGGGGTATTGATGAGAAGCACCAGATGGGACAAATGTAGCTGGGCCACAGGCATGACAGAAATGATCTCACTTCCATCAAGGATGGAATTTTGTAGCTTCCAGCCCTCTCCCCATCTCCGAGCCCTGAGTAGGCCAGTTGGTGCCCTGCACCTGCCCACATCACCGAGAATGCTGCCCAACTCCTTCACCCCTTGTCCCCACTTCTTAAGAAATCTACGGGGTGCTCTCCCCCCAGCAAGATCACTGTTTGCTGACAGTGATGACCATTCTCGACAATCAGCAATGGCCACAGACCCACATTGCCATTTAGGGGATTTCTCTTAGAAAGTCAGCACCTCTGTGCACAGTTTGCTCTCTCAGCTGGCAGAGTGTGTATCTCTTTGGAATTCAACTTGGAATTTATTAAAATTTGAATTGATAAAGAGGTTAGAGTGGGAGAGAGCCAAAGCATAAGAGACTCTTAAAAACTGAGAACAAACTGAGGGTTGATGGGGGGTGGGAGGGAGGGGAGGGTGGGTGATGGGTATTGAGGAGGGCACCTTTTGGGATGAGCACTGGGTGTTGTATGGAAACCAATTTGTCAATAAATTTCATATATATAAAAAAAAATTTGAATTGATAACAAACCATTATATCAGGTCCTTTGTAGTTTTCACACCAGTGGACATCCTCAAACTTTTTTCTGGAATAGTCTTTTCCTCTTGGCATTTCTGCCTTAATTTGGAATCCTGTCTACATGACTGGACCCCTGGCCAGATTGGTGTCTTTTTTAAAAAGCAGGAACTATAACTCTATGCCTCTGCAATGTCCCTGCAATGCCCCTGGCATGTATGTAACAGGAGATCTTAGTGAAAGGAAGTAAAAATTAAATTCTAAGTGATACAGTTTGCCAATCTGTGTTAAAGGATTTAGATATATGTGTGCTCCGTGACATAGTCATTCCATTTTTTTGTAGTCAATTCTAATGAAATAATTAGAAGTAAGTGAATTCAAGAAACACAGTATGTTATAAAAGCTAAACATTGAGAACATCTTGAATATCCAATAATGCAATGATTAAAAATTATGTCTATAGGGGCGCCTGGGAGGCTCAGTTGGTTAAGCATCTGAATCTTGATTTCGGCTCAGGTATGATCTCCCAGTTTATGGGATCGAGCCCCACTTCGGGCTCTGTGTTGGCAGCATTGAGCTTGCTTGGGATTCTCTCTCTCCCCCTCTCTCTGTCCCTCCCCTGCTCGAGCCCTCTCTCTCTCAAAAGAAATAAACAGTTTTTAAAAATTATGTCTATATTTATATATGCAGCTCTTAAAAACCTTATTTAAGAACATTTAATGAATGTGTTTCTTACATAACATGAGGTGAAAAAAACAGGTTGCAAAACTGGTTAAACAGCATGATCACAATTTTATAAAATATATAAATATATATTCAGAAAAAAACCCATAAATAATATATACCAAAAGGTTAATAGAATTGATTGCTGACCAGTATAATTGTAGGTGACCGTATTTTTTTTCTTTCAATTCTTGTATTCTCCAGATTTCTTTTATAGTAATTTATAGTAATTTCATAATTGCATAACTTATAAATTACGATTATTTATGGTATACCATAATATAATAATATTTAACCTTACTTGTCCCGTCTTCTTAGCTCCATCACAAATTCCTGAAGGATGAGGATTTTGGTTTCCCGCTTCCAGAGGGAAGCTTCCAGCTCCTCTTCCAGAGCCCTCTAGAAAATAAGTACACAGTGACGATGCTAACAACCGATTCCGTCTTTCTCCTAAGATACCCTTTTTTTCACTGGCCTTACGGAAGACTTCCTTTCCATCGGATAGGCCTAGAGGTGCTTCTGACCCTCTCCTTGCTTCTACCTGTGCTAAGTACGCCTTAGGAGTTTGCCTCCTTGCAGAACTTTCGCCTGGACCCATCTACTACCTGGCAGCTAGTACCGACAGGTGTGGCCCGAGGGAGTCAGTCAAGCCTCCACTGGTTCGCGCATCACCCAAGAAAATGACAAAAACCAACCCAAATCAGCCCCTTTCCCTGGCCGCCCAGTGGAGGTAAACAGAATCATGGTGGAGGGGAGATGAAGGAGAAGTTGCGGGCGCCCAGGTGGGAGTGAGGCGCCCCGAGTTGGTCCAAGCTTCTTTTCCCTGCTCCGGTCGCTGCCACCTCCCGCGGAGCAGCGGCTTTGGGGGCTGGCCGCGGGGGCAGGTCCTCGGGGCGCCGGGCGGGACCAGGTTCCTCGGGACTCGTGGGGCGGGTCCTCGGGGAATGGGGCGGGGATTGGGGGGCGGGCCCTCGGGGCACGGGGCGGCACTAGGGTCCTTGAGAGTCGTGGGGCGGGTCTTCGGGGCGCGGGGTGGGCACGGGGGGGCGGGTCCTCGCGGCGCGTGGCGGGACGTGGGTCCTCGGGACTCGCGGAACGGGCCCTCGGGGGCGGGTCCTCTGGGCGCGGGTGAGACTGGGGCCCCCGGAGCTTTGGGGGCGGGCCCTGGGTGGGCGTGGGGTGGGGGGGAGTTGGCGGCTCCTCGGGAAGCGGGGCGGGCCCTCGGGGCTCGCGGGGCGGAGATTGGGGGCGGGTCCTCGGGGCGGCGCGCGCCGGCGTCCCCCCGCTCCTCCCGCGCGCGGCCCCTGGAGTCCCGAGGCGCGCGGCCAGCCCAGCTCCGGCCGCCGCACTGAGAGCTGCGGGGCGGCCGAGCGCGCGCGGGCCGGGGCCGGGGCCGGGGCGGGGGGCGCCGCCCCCAGCGTCCTCTGCAGCCCCGGGAGCGAGGAGCCGAGGCGAGGACGAGGCTGAGTGGGGCCGGAACCATGAACCGGAGCTTCCACAAGTCTCAGACCCTGCGCTTCTACGACTGCAGCGCCGTGGAAGTCAAGAGCAAGGTAAGCCGGGCCCCCCTGCGAATGAATGGGCGCCCCCGGGGGGACTGGACGCTGCGGGAGGTACCGGGGCAGGCGACAACTTTGGGGTGCGGGGGTCCAGCCGCCTTTCCCGCCGCTGCACGGACACAAAGCCCGGCCGCCCGGCGGGTGCAGCTGGAGCCCGGCGGTAGGAGGGCCGCGCGGGCTCCGGACCCCCGCGGGAGCGGCTCTTTTGTTCCACGAGCGGGAGGCGACCCGGCGCGCCACACGGTGGAGGGGCGGCGTTTCCGGGGCGACCCGGGGGCTGCTCGGAGTGGGGTCGTGGGGGGGGGGAGGTGCTGGGGGGCCCGGGCCGGGGGAGGGCCTGGCCGCGCCGCCTCCTTCGCTGCGGAGGAGGCTCGGGACTAGCGAGGGGAGAGCGGCAGCGGGCCGGGACACCCCCCCCCCCCCAGCCCCTGGCCCAGGCTCTCTGGGCGCGCCCGGCCGGTGGCCCCTCCCGCTGTCCGCGCCCCGGCCCGAGCGTGCCCCAACTTGAGGGCTGCTGTGCGCGTTCGGGTAATTGGCTGATAGGATCTGGCGCTTCTGCCCTCTGCGGGGGCGGCTCATTCGCGGCTGACGCTTTTGTCTGCGAGGGTCTTGTTGCAGTTGCTCAGGGTCCCGGAGGAGGGGGCTCCTCGGGCCCTAAGCTGCTGCCGCCTGGGGGTCGGCCCTCTCGCCCTTCCTCCACGCCTCCCCCCTCCTGTAAAGCGAGGCGGAGCAGCTTGACCGGTGGGAGAGGGGCAGGGCCGGAGGGTGGGCTCAGACCCCCATCTCCACACGCACTTGGGCGCCGGGCGTTCGTGTCTAAGGAGCCGAGAGTCCAGTGCCCCCACTGTGCAGGCCGCCCCTGACCGCCAAGGGCGGAGGGGGTCCTTTGGTAAAGGGTTTACAGGGCGTCCGCCGAGGATGGGGGGCGGCTTCTCCGCAGTGAGCCAATGGAGTTTCGGGATTTCGTTTTCATCTTGAGGAGACAGTCTTTTTATGAACCCCTCACTTCTGTTAAGGTCGCACCCTTCCCCCGAATGCTGACTCTGTGACCCTCGCCCGGAACTCATCCCCTCTTTAGCCCAGGACTGCCCCCAGCCTCCCAAATCAAGTGTGCCTGCTGCGGGGTGTGTGAGGGAAGAACCCACAGGCATGAGTGGGAGCTCCAAACAGTTGTGGGTTTCTTTAACTGGGTGGAGACAGCTGATTGGAGCTCCTGGACCACTACCATAGGCATTGAGCACATGTAGTGGTTCCTTTTTTTTTTTTTGGACTTTTTATTTTGAGATTATTTTGGATTCACAGGCAGTTGTGGGAGAGAATACAGACTCCCAAGAAGGTCACTTGTAGTGGCGCAGTGTCATATCCAGGACCTGGTCATGTACCTCTCTGCTCTGTGCACGTCCCTGGGATTACCAGCAAGCACAGACAAGCCACAGAACACTTCCATCAAGGGTCCCTCCGGCTGCCCTTTTAGGGTGTTTGATTTCAGGTGTAAACTGACTAACCCTAAACGCTTTCCCTAAATCACGCGAGCCACGTTCCTCATGCTCAGGAGCCATGTGCGCCTCACAGCTGCCTGATGACAAGCACAGCTCCAGAGGACCGATCCAGAAGGACGGATCTGGAGCAGAGGCCCTCACCAGGCCTTATCACACAGTTCTGGACTGCTGGTACAGGGCAGGCTACTGGGGGCCTGCCTTTGCCTCTCCTCCCGGACAGGAGTGAGAGGCTGTGGGGGTTCTGGCTGCCCAGCCAGCTGCGTCAGACTGCCCTACGCCTTCTGGCTCCCCAGTTGCTGGCCCGTGCTCCAAGCTTGGGTTCAGGTTCAGATGCAGTGAATGTTCCCCTGGAGGTGAGCGGCAGAGCTGGCGTTTGGGTTGGATTTGGGAGCACCCCTGAAAGGGCCACACCAACCTGGGTGCAGGGAGTGCCTGCTGAGCTGGCTGTTGGACACACACACGTTCCATTTTGGATGACGGGGCTTGCCTTCTTGTCTGTCCAGAGAGTACACCTGGCTCTTCCTTCCGCGTACACCCTCCCACTGCCCCCCTTAGTGGTTAATACTTGATACCATGCGCCCATCTCCGCAGGGAGCCTTTACTCCAGCTGCTCTTGTCAAAATACAGGAAGCAAAACTTGATGACAATGATGTCTTTATTCAGGTTAAACGTAGCGCCATAGCATCTCGGTTTGCGTGTGGGGAAAATGGTGCCGGGGCCTGAGTCCAGCTAGGTCTGCTACCTACTTCTCTTTTGAACTTTCAGGAAAGTCATTTAAACTTTCAGAGCCTTGGTTATTTCATCTGTAAAATGGGCATTGTTCCTGTTCTGCTTACTTCCCAGGACAAAAATGAGGTAATGAATGTGAAAGCACTTGGAAGACTTGAGGAGTTCCTGCAGTTGTAAATGTCAGTTCCTGCAGTTCAGAATATTGGGTATGAAATTGTGTGGCATTTCAGGATATTGGGTCTGAAATTCACCTCTCACCCTCTCAGAATTTTGGGCCATGTGCTACAGCTAGTCAATTCCCAAAGCCTTGACCTGGTGGCTCTCCCCCATCACAAACATTTCCACATACTTGTGATTGATCTGTTCCTCCCCAGACCAACAGAATGTACTTCCTACTCCCCAGCCCTGGCAGTGGGACTGCCTTTTTGCCACTTGCTTTGACTTTTGCCTCTCCTCCCATGAGACCTGCAGTGTGGAGGGAGGAACTGTGCACAGGTCTGGGGGAGCATGTTCAGGCCCAAGGGAGCACATCTTGGAGCCTCGTAGGGGTAGCAAGAAGGCCAGTGTCTAGGGGAGGTGTCTGCAAGGAGCATAGGAGTTAGAGGATGTCTGAAGGAGCACAGTCACCCTCTGTCAGCAGTGTGCTCCCCCCGCACAAGCCCCTGCCTTCTAGTTGAAGACCCTGGTGCTAAAGGAGGCCCATCATTGTCCAGATACCCAGTCCCAGTCGGGCCTCATTCACATTCTCTTAACCTGGTGGCCTGTCTGCCATGGTTATGTAGCTTTCCCCCACCTGAAGTGCTCTCTGAGAATCCACCCTGTGCACCAGCCCTTTCCTACAAAGCCCATCCGATGCCTTCACCAGGCCAAGCCCCCTCCAACTCCTGACCCCTTCTCATCTTATGGCCCTTGTCACAGTGTGGCACAAGGCAGTTGTTCACAACAGAGACCAAAGACTGTGTTTACAACTCAGGGGCATGTCATGTCCATTGTGTTTGGCGGAGATTCACTGCTAAGTGTTTTAATCCAGTGTTTGCTGCTTTGTTTAAATCATGTTGGAGATGGGGCGCCTGGGTGGCTCAGTCGGTTAAGCGTCCGACTTCAGCTCAGGTCACGATCTTGCGGTCCATGAGTTCGAGCCCCGCATCGGGCTCTGGGCTGATGGCTCAGAGCCTGGAGCCTGCTTCCGATTCTGTGTCTCCCTCTCTCTCTGCCCCTCCCATTCATGCTCTGTCTCTCTCTGTCTCAAAAATAAATAAACGTTAAAAAAAAATTAAAAAATAAACAAAAAATTAAAAAAAAATCATGTTGGAGGCTTTTCTGGATTGTAAACAAATATGTTGTCATTATAGAAGATTTAAAAACTGTATCAGGCACAAAATGGGATAAGTCTCCCATCCAGAAATGAGCCACTGTTCAGCGTTGCTGTGTGTCTTCTTGACCCTTTATATGCATATGTAGCATCTTTATGCTACACAATCAGGATCATATTTTACAGGCATGTCATTCTATAGCCTGCTTTCCCCCGTCAGTTTAACAGTGTGTTTTCTCGTGTCATTAGAATTTTCTTAAAAACATTCTTAAAACATATTTTAAAATTACTACTTAGTATTTATTTTATGTGTAAACCATAATTAACCAGTATCCTATTTGGGTCATTTCCAGTTGTTTTCTGTAATAAACGATGCCATGAATAACATTTATATTTAAAGTCTAAATAAACATTACCTACAGAGTATGTATAGATATGCTACATAAAAGGTATAAAGAACTGCTGATTTATTAAGTCTTATTGTTTCTTCAGGACAGATTCCTAGAGTGCAGTTGTTATGTTAAAAACATGCACATTTATAAGACTTTGAATATATATATGTATATATTGCTAAATTTTCTTGCAGAAAGTCTCTTCTGCAGATTTATATACTGTTTCACATCTGCCCACCCATCTCTGTCACCCCTCCCTCCCTCTAGCACTGATATTTCCTCCTTTCTTTTCTTTCTTTCTTTCTTTTAGTTTATTTATTTATTTTGAGAGAGAGAGAGCACGAGTGGGAGAGGGAGACAGAGAGCTGAAATCCAGAGTTGGATACTTAACCGACTAAGCCACCCAGGTGCCCCTGCCCCTAGCACTGGGCATTATTCTTTCCCAGGTAGATAAGTGGAACCCCCTCCCATTGTTTTAATTTGTATCTTTGAATTATTGGTGAATTGAACGGTTTTATATTTGTGGGCTATTTGTCTATTTTTAGCTGCCTCTTTCTTTCCTACATGCTTTTTTTTTTCCTGTTAGTCCTTATTTTTTATTAAATTATGGGAGCTGCTTGACAACAGATTTTCCCACCTGTGCTGAGGTAACAGTGTTTCGGCCCACAAGTTCCCTGGTCCCCAGACCTTATCTCTGGCTGAGGTTGTTGGCTGCCCGGTGCTGCAGGAACATGTCTTTCCATCTGGTGGGCTGGGGGCTGGGCCAGGCCCTCCCCATGGGGTGATTGGGCACTTGCCTGCAGCCAGCCAGTTAAGAACTGCCTGACACAGTTTGACTCACCTGTGTGTGTCAGCTACACCCTTTTAAGATTCCAGCTTTGTATGTGTGCACGTCTGTGTTCAAACAGGTTCGGTGACTTGATGTGGGAAGCTGCATCTGGAGGAGACTCTCACCAGGGACCCAGGTAGCAGATGTCAGTCTAGTGGGTGCCAGTGGTGTCCGTGCCAACCTTTTGTGGGTCTCAGAGCCCTGTGAACTCTCCCAGAGGGTACTCCAACTAGTCAGGAGTTCGAGCCTTTTTCTAGGACCCATGGCATTTCAGATGGAGGGTTCTCCCAGTTTCAGGGAAGGAGTGTCAAGAATTGGAAGGTGCAGCTATTCAGGGTATCAGAAGCTCAAAGGTTTCTGAGTCATGTTTAAAATCAGTGAGGGGGCGCCTGGGTGGCGCAGTCGGTTGAGCGTCCGACTTCAGCCAGGTCACGATCTCGCGGTCCGTGAGTTCGAGCCCCGCGTCGGGCTCTGTGCTGACAGCCCGGAGCCTGGAGCCTGTTTCAGATTCTGTGTCTCCCTCTCTCTCTGACCCTCCCCCGTTCATGCTCTCTCTCTCTCTCTCTCTCTGTCTCAAAAATAAATAAACGTTAAAAAAAAAAATTTTTTTTTTTTTAAAAATAAAATCAGTGAGAAAGGAGAGGCACCCCGACCCTTTCCCATGAAGGTGCTCCCCGGACCTTTAGAGGCAAGCAAGGAATGAGCTAGGAACTATGGCAGCAGAAGCCACCATGACAGTAGTCATTTAACAAGGGAGCATCAGGAGTTAGTGTAAGACTTGTTCAGCTGGCCGAGTACGTGTTTACTGGCTCACCACTTCCTCTTGGCAAATCTCTAGTCTTCTGTGAGCCTGGGGAGTGATGGGAGGTACTGTGAGCCTTTTTAGACCCTGCAGCTTTCCTCTGAAGCTACCCCTGGACACAGTAGGGGTATACAGATGGTCCAGGCTGGACACTCCCCTCTGTGTACAGGGTGCACTCAGAAGTATTTCTTCAAATTTGTTTAACTGCAGATACACACGCCAGACACTGTTCTAAATACACAACAATTGCAAATAATAGTTCCTTAAGTCCCATCACAGCCCTGCAAGATGGGTTCCGTTATCACCACCAGTATGTAAGAGAGAACACTGAGGCCCAGGGAGTTCCACGAAGCTGCCCAAGGTCAGAGACCCCCAGCAGTCTGGCTCCAGAGTGCATGCTCTTTGCCATGAACTGTCAGTGGCCACTGGGGGAGAAGGGCTCCTGATTTCTCTTCCTCTGACAAGCCCTGAAATCCAGGTCTGGGTATTGATGCAGGTGTTCCTAGCATGCCCTGTGCAGAATGAGACAGACCCCCTTGGGCTGTCTGGATCTAGAGCTTGTAAGGGTAAGCTCTTGTGCTTTTGGGGCAAGAAGTTCTATTTTTCTTACATCACCATTATAGGTTCTTATGGGATGGTCTCAGGGAAGTTTTCTACTCAGTAGTTGTTCTGGAAAGTCTGATTCCACAATGCGTTGATTTTTATTTTATTTTATTTTATTTTATTTTATTTTATTTTATTTTATTTACTGAGCAACCACTATGTGCCAAGCATAGGGCTCATGATGGGCGTACAAAGATAGCTAAGACAAATGTTATCTCCTCCTTATAAAACTATGCTCCAGGGACGCCTGGGTGGCTCAGTAGGTTGAGCGTCCGACTTCGGCTCAGGTCAAGATCTCACAGTTCGGGAGTTCGAGCCCTGCGTTGGACTCTGTGCTGACAGCTCAGAGCCTGGAGCCTGCTTCAGATTCTGTCTCCCTCTCTCTCTGTTCCTCCCCCCCTTGCACTCTGTCTCTCTCAAAAATAAATAAAGATTAAAAAAGAAAGAAAGAAAGAAAACTATGGTCCAATGAAGGTTTGGTCTGGCACGTGGGAAGATTAGGGTGGGGGTGGGGGTGGGGTGGAGGTCCTTCATTCTGATATCCCAAGTGTCACCAAATCACCACTTCCCATTTCCTTGAGCTCAGACGCTTCCGGCGCATCCCAGCTGGCCTGTCAGCCCACCAAGACCAGTCATGGTGGTCAGCCTCCAGGAACCACCCGCCTGCTTTCTAGCAGCAGCAGCAGCGTCAAAGTCTGCTATGGTTGCTTCGAGATAAGTCAGACCACCTTCTCCCTTCATTGCTTCCAGAAGCAGCTGGGCTCTGGCCTCCACTTTTCCTCATCTGGGGGCTCTCCTCTGCACTAGACCAGGAGGCCAGCTCCGAAAACTGGCTGCATTTCTCAGTGATCTGCTCCCAGGAGAAACTCGGCATCTAAAGTGTGAAAAGCAGTGTTTTGCACACAGGAGGTGCCCAAAAAATGTTGGCTGAGTTGAATTCAGATAAGGAACAGCTGGATTTTCCTGTTGGCTACTAGTCCAGAAGTCGTTAGGATACTTTAGAAAAGAACTACTTTTTGAGGAAGGTGACCTCACCTTCCTTGGCTCACTGATGGGATTATTCTCCGGGCACCTCTGAGAGGAGCCTTGTCCTCTCCCTGCCAGTGCTGCAGGGGACAGCGTGGACAGAAGCGGGGAGAGGATGAGCTAAACAGAAAAGAGAAACTTTGAGAGTTGAAAGGAAATTGTTTTAAAAGTCCATGTTGATATTTCTGCTGTGTTGGTGTCTGCTAATTTCCTTAGTGTTTGATCACAGGCCGAGAGCCCCAGGGGGTGCAGTCCGTGGGCCCCTTTTCAGAGCCAGCTCTGTGCGCATCTCCAGGAGCCAAGCTCATAGCCCTTCCTTGCAAGCTCCATTGGCCCTACATGCTTCCTCCTCCGGAGCTGCCGCGGGCAGCCCCGAGTTACCTACAGGTAGGGGTAACAGGCCCAGGACACTCACTCACTGTTACAGCTGTGACATCAGTTACCTTTGATGCCTTTTTTCCATGTCCCCTCATTTCAGTTCTTCCCAGGTTCTCAGGGTCCAGGGATGTGTGTCCCACACCCCATCACCCATCGCTCTGTCTCCTCCCAAGGCCGTGTTCCTCATTGGGGCTCTGAGCAGATGCTTGCCGGCACGCTCCACTCCTCATCCCCAACCAGAGCACCTGCTCTGTATTTTGGGGTATGTGTGTTGCATTTTACTTGGGGGTAGAAAAAAAGCTTTTGCTGCTCACAGAGTTTGAAAACCACCCAGAGCCTCATGCATGGCCCAGCCCTGTTAAATTCTTGGTTTGTCTCCTCCCCCTGCTCCACAGGCTGACCTTCTTACAACCCGATCCCTTCCCACTCTTGCCCAGGCTTGAGGCTGAATAGCTGCCTTTTCAGTTGGCTGTTCCAGACCTACTTAATGCGGCAGGCTCTCTCCTTGTGACACTAAAATACACTAATCTCAGGCGTGCAGCTTAATGAAAGTTTGCATGCTTACACACCCAGGTGACCACTATGCAGATCACAGTGTGGAACATTCCAGTATCCAGGAAGCTTCCCTCATACCCTGTCTAGTCAGCACCCACCCCCAGTGTAACCACCATCAGGGGCTCGGTCACTAACGATGAGTGTTCTGGTCCTGTGACGTAATGATACACTCCTGTGTCCAGAGGGCACGTTGTGTGCATCAGTGGAGATTTTTTATGGGTGCTAAGTGTTGTGCTTCTGCCTGTGTTGATGGTGCCCAGAGCCGCGTGCATGTCCTTTGGTGGCTGTGTGCATGAGTGCCTCTTCAGTGCACTCATGCTCTCCGCTGGCCTTCGCGATACTGCTATGCTCGGTGCGGGGGGACACTGAGCTGCCCTGGTGGTCCTGCTGAGTCTAACCCACCACGCAGCGCGACTGTTCTCAGCTCGGTCCCTGGACTAGACTGGATTTAGGGGAGTGGCTGCTGTGGGACGTCTGAGCATTTGAGAGTCCCAAAGGCCTTGAACCACAACGTATTAAGTGTGTGTTGATTAATAAATTAAAATAAATCAGGAAGAGATTCTTTGTCGCAGAATTTATGTTTCTGCCGCTGACTGGTGAAGGGACTCTGATACTTCTCCATGTGATTCTGTGGTTCCTTTTGCTGTTCTCTTGCCTTTCTTGCCTTTCCTTCAGTCCACACCAGCTTCCATGGGCCCCTCTGGTGGACCTGGCATTGTGCAAGAAGCTGAGACTCTGGGCGAACAAGGATGGGCCTGCGGGCTGCTCGACAGGTCACAGGGCATCTCATGCACAGGCTCTTCAGTGAGATGCGTTGTCTCCTTTTTGAATAGTGTCTGATCTTCATGTGTAGAATGAAAACCCCACAAGCAGCCTCAGCTTGGTGGGCTGTGGACACCTGTGCAGGTCAGAGCTTTCAACCACCTTCACCCTGGGAGGTTTGCTGTGTTACCCGGAAGCTCTCCCTGATACACACCTGTGGATGTCGACAGATCACAGTGCAGCCACCGGTGGGGCTTTGTCTGCTCCTCCTAAAAGCCCTGCCCAGTGAGCAGGTGTATCTGTTCTCCGTGTTATCACATCGGTGTGCTTGCCGAAAGCTGGATTAGGCGTCAGTGTACCAGGCAGACCTCTCTTGGTATCTTTGCTTCTGAGGCAAGGTGAGGACAGACAGGGCACCCCTTTTGGGGGACGTGTGCTTTGTGGAAGGACCCCAAGGTCCCTGGGTAAGGGCTGTGGAAGAGAGAATTGTGAGGGACAGCTGAGAGAGGTGCCATGCTGGAAGGATGTGGAGGATAAAGTAACATCCATATCCTGTTTTCCACGGCACGGGGGCCTGAGCCACTGGCTCCCCACCCACAAGTCCTGACCTGACTTCCCCTGTTGGCCTGGGATAATGATGGGGTGTTGCTATGGGACAAAACAAACTTCTGTGCCTGTAGGATGTTCCCTCACGTGGGGCCGCAGGTGGCCCCAGCCTCAGGCCCATCAGCAACTGTCCAGACCCAGGGGCACAGGCCCAAACCTCATAGGAACATGCTCCTGTCGACGGCAGGTGAGGCAGGGGCTCTGCTTCTCTGGGCAGATGCTGGCAGCACCGTCAGGGAGACACTCCCGGGTGAAACAGCGTGTTGAGGAACACCCTTCGCTGTTCACGAGGTGCGGTGAGCTGCCCTGGGGTCCCCCTCACCACGCTTGGAGGCGCCTGTCCTATCCCCCATCTCCCAGGGGCGTGGCCCCATTGCCAGTCTGTCAGTGGTGCCTCTTCCCAGCCAAGGTGGCCGAGGACTCTCGTCATGGCGTTGCCAGAGATGAGCACGTGGCCATGAGAGTGGCCAAGGCTGTGCCGTTGAGGGTGCTGTGCATGTCCCCTCAGCTGGGTTTCTGGGAGGCACACAGTCTCTGGGCCCCCTCCCTGCACCGGGAGCCTGGCCAGCCTGGTGGGAGCATCTGCTGCTCAGGTCACATCACCTGGAGAGTCTAGGTGGCTATGACCCTCTCTGTTCAGTTGTGGCTTCCTTTCTTGAAGCATCAGCTGTGTGCTGTGCTTTCTGCCAGGGCTCCCGCCAGGTCTTCGACATAGATGTTTTCCTCAAAGCTCATGACACGGTGTGCATGGACTGTCGTGGGGAGCACCCTTGGGGCTTGACCAACCTATTAAGTCAACTAAGCAAGGCCCAGGTATAAGTGGCAAAACCAGACCCTAAACCCTCAGTTGCTTCCCATCTGTTTCACATTGTTTCCTGATTCTATCTGCTGGAAAATAGACAACAGCTACCTGCCCGGATGTGGTCTGAAGTCACATCCTCTATCTCTCCACCTCCCTCCCCAGCACCTCCTGGACCCTGGCTCAGGGCTGTACTGCTTCCTGTGTGTCCCTCACGGGTCCTGTGAAACCCCCTCTCCCAACAGCCCCATGAGCTCCAGCCTGTGCACCGTCTGTTTGGTGCAGGGATGAACCTGATCCCACTTCCTCCTCTGGTACCCCATGGGATCTTCGCAGCTGTGGTCAGAGTAGTTGGTGACCACCCCAGTCCCTGGCGCACCTGAAGTGCCACAAAGCGGATGCCCCTTGAATTGCATGGCTAAGGGTGCACAGTGCCCACTGGGCTCTGAGCCTCCACCTGGAGCTGCGGGGTTCAGGTCATGCTCATGAGCACAGCTTTTCTCATACAGAATTATAAGGAGAGTGTTTCATCTGAAACATGGACCTGAGAGATAAGTGCCAGCCAGGGATGGAAGGGACGGGGCTGAGGAAGGTGGCTCCTCAGGAACCGGGAAGGTGGCTCAGCTGAGGAAGGACGTGTTGCTCTCAGTGGCCCACAGCATGTTTGGGTCTCTGAGAAGGGCTCCCCAGGATCAGCTGTGCGGGAACGCTATGCACCTTCTCCAGGCAACCTGGCCAATAGCAGCCATTGGCTGGGATCACACTCTCAGGACAGCCCATGTATTTGTATTTGAGTCTCACAAAAACCCTATGAAGAATATATTTTTGTCCCTTTTTCACAAAGGAGGAAATATGCTCAGGGAAGTTTACATTATCCAGAGTCACACAGCCAGGAAAGGTGAGTTGGGAATTTGAACCTGCAGAGCCTTGAGCTTAATGACTCTGCCCTCCTGTCTGTTGTTGGACACCGTGGCCCAGATCTGGTGCCATCGCAACCCATCCCCATCCCTGGAAACTGCCCCTTTTTTTGTGCATCGCGAGTTCATGTTGGGCTATGACTCTGCTTCCCTAGGGGGCCAGGGACCCAGGTCTCTGCCTGGGTGGCTCTCTGCTTCTGGTCCCAGAAAGGCAGGGTCAGATGGCCTCCACATCCTGCATGCTGTGGCCTAGGCAGACCTTCCAGTCGGCGGGCTCCCCCTCGCATAGCAGCCGGGGCAGCCTAGCCCTCTATCATGCTGCTCCGCCTGCAAGAGCCCCTCCTCATCCACACACTCAGTGGTTCAGGCATCCCTTCCCACTTGCGGGTCTGCTCCCAGTGCCCGAGCTTCCACATGGGGTTCTCACCACGCCACTGGAGCTCTCTGGCTCTTTTCTGCATTCCCTCTGGTATTAGCCTCAGTTTCTCCATTTACTGGGCTCATGACTGAGGGCAGGGATTGAGTCCTTCCAGGTCTCAGTGTCCTGGCCTTTACAAGGGGACTAGTGACACCTCTGGATTTCTGTTAGGATTAAAAAGAGCTTGCACACAATGTGTGGCACTGATCATACCTCGTCTACCATACTGGAAATCCCTGCCAGACAGAAACCATAGACCACGTTCCTAAATTTCTGTGTTCTCCACTCCTAGGCCCACCCTACACCTACATTTACCAGTGCCGGGTCCCTGGATGCAGATGGCACATGTGACCTGGAGAGTATGTATGTGAGCAGAGGAGTGCATGCAACACCTGCAGCGCACACACACACACACACACACACACACTCGCTGAGGTGACCCAGGTACACTGGGCTCTTGGTCCCCAGCAGCCTCACACGGGATGTGGTGCCTGTCTGAGCAGTTCTGCAGCTACTGGTGGCTGGGACGTCATTGCTCTGGATCAAGATGGGTGCATGGGGCACAGGAAGGGGCCTTGCTCCGCTGCCGGCTCCACCCCGTCTGACTCACAGGTCTGTGGCCTGATTTTAAACTGCCCTAACATGCCAGCCCAGGAAGTCATCCCATGGTGGGGTCCCACATTCTGACAGATGCCACATGAGGATTATGACCTGTGCTTCCTGATCATTTCCAAAAGGGGGGGTCTTCCCACAGATTTCCATATGGCCTGCACGTGCATTCGTGCTCCTTGGCCCTGTCCCCAAATGGTCCAAGGTGTTGGCATTACCTTATGAAAGTATGCTGATGAGATCCTTCACACCTGGGCTGCCTGGCTCCTTCAGTCTGTGCGGCAGGTGACCTGTTCCTATCCTCTCTTTACCTGAATATTTCCTTTCCTCAAACACAGAGTTTCAATCAGGGCCTGTGTCCTACAGTTTCTTTGTTTGCATTTCCCAGTTTGTAATTACACATTTGCATGTGTGATTACTGTCCAACATCAGGCTTTCAAACAGCCATCAACCCAATGAAGACGCTCAACACTAGCACGGGGCGCCACCCATGTCCGGCATTCAGCAAAATTTTGTTCAGTGAACGAATATGTAAACAGATACCAAAACCCAGCACATAGCAGTGACTAGCAAGATGCTTACTGGGATGTTTGCAACCGTGCTTTTCACACTCGTGTGCACAGGAGTCGCTGGGGGTCTAGTTAGAATTCAGGTTGTGACTCCCTAAGCCTGGGGCCTGAGTTGAAGGTCCCAGGTGACAGTCAGTGATGCTGCTCCTTCAAGGAACACACTTTCAGGAGTTTCTGAGCTCCGGATCCCTGGGCCCAGCCCCAGAGGTGCTGGCTTCCTGGCCTCAGGTGTGCCAGCCGTGCACAGCTCCCTGGGCTCTTCTGTTCACAGCCCTGGGCTGGGCCTTGCTGCCTTGTTTGTGCTGCGCCCCTAGGATCACACTAGATTCGGCTTTGCGTCGTTTTCTTTCACTGCCCACGTGGTAAAGGCTTCCTTGAGTCATTAAACCCACTAATACAGCGTGCATCTGTTGGCTTAATTATATTTCATCCTGGGGATGTACTTTGTTTGGTGAACTTTTACAGTTAACATTTTATACTACTGTAAATATTTTTAAATGTTAATTTATTTTTGAGAGACAGAGTGCGAACAGGGAGAGAGAGAAGGAGAGACAGAGACAGACAGAATCTGAAGTAGGCTCCATGCTCAGAGCTGTCAGCACAGAGCCCCAGTGGGGCCCGAACCCACGAACCGTGAGATCATGACCTGAGCCCAAGTCGGATGCCCAACCGACTGAGCCACCCAAGCGCCCCAAAACTACTGTATTTTGATGAACGTTTTCCTTGAAAATCTCTGTTTCTGATGACTTCCCGCGATTGCTCTCACCTGCGAGGCCTGGAGGCGGGGCCTCACTGGGAGGGGTTCAGCGGGTGCGGTCTCAGAGCCTGGGTGGGCGGGGCCCGAGCTGAAGGCGGGGCGTCGGTGGAGCCCTGCAGTGACGCCTCGGAGGGAGCGGGCCTGGGACGCAGGGCCCCTAACGCTGGGCCGGGGGAGGCTCCGGGAGCTGCAGCGATAACCAGGGTAAAGTGAGTGTGGCATTTTAGGTCTGGGTTTGTCGTGCGTGAAAGGACAGAGTAGCCCCCCTGGATGCCCCTCGGGAGGATCTTTTGTCCAAGATAAGTAACATCTGACGCTAGGAGTCCCGGGTGGGTCGGCCCCACGCCCCGGTCCTTGCGTGTCCGAATGAGATTTAGTGGCTAGGACCCTCCTTGGCCCCTCAAGGTTAGGGCAGTTTCGAGATAACTGAGGAGTCTAGCCCTGAAGAATTTTTTTAAGTAAAATACTGTTCTGTGGTAGTTGTATTAATACAGTGACCAGGAGTAGAAGCGGAGGGAACCTGCTCTGTGCTGGAGCTCAGAGAGGATGGGGGGCTTGTCCCAAGTCCTCTAGTTCAGGGCAGGAGGAGCAGGGGCCAACCCAGCCCGGACTTGGGGAAGAGACCCAGGTGGCCCTTGTGCCCTGATGGTCTGCACTCCTACATAACTCCCAGCAAATTGGAGAGCACACGTGGCCTTCTTAGCTTATTCTGGCCTTTCGCCCGTGGCACTTACCAACTTCTAACATATTCTATGACTTAGGCGCTCGTTATTTTTAGTTTGCTACCTGTCTTCCCTGCTGGAATTTAAGTTTCATAAGGACAGGCATTTCTTCTGTTTGGTCACTCCCTTCCCCAGTGTGTAGGAGAAGTGCCTGTTGCGTAGAACCACTCCATACATTTTCACTGGATGATAAAAGCAGGGGCCATACATTACACTAGTTATTCAGTAAATGTATTTTGTACGACTACCATATGCCAGGATGGGGGGTGGGGCAGGGGATGAAATGGAGACCATATTTTCCTTTTACAACTGTAAAGACCAGCACAGGAAAATATTTGCTTGGTGAATAAGTTCCTATTTGGTATTTTGGAGGAGTGAGTTCAAATAAAAGACACATGTCCCTTAGTATGACACTTTTGGAAAGTATCCTGGTGATTTGGTGGTTCTTGGGGTCGCTGTCTGGTGAAAGGAAGCAGTGAAAGCTAATGATGCTTCTCAGACGTACTTCTCTTTTAGAGTCAGTTCTGCCCAAGGAAGGGATATGAGCTGGGAAGCAGGTGGGACATGGCCGCAGAGGCTCGTGGGAGAGTGCGTCTGCCTGCAGCAAGTGTGTGGTGGGTGATGCATGGTCACTAGCGGAAGGCACAGCCTGGTGTCCATGAACCAAGGGCTCCCACCCAGGTTTATCCAGAGCGGAGGGCATGTGGTCAGAGAAACTGACTACCCTTCCTTCCTGGGAAAGTAATTTGGAAACCAGGCCTTTCTTTAAGAAACAGCTTCAGGCAGCCCTTCGGTGTGATTGAGACCCCATGACCTTTCCTGCCTTTAAAACTGGCCGTTACCATTGAGCCATCTGAAGCAGGGTCACAACCTGATTACCACAGAGAGTGTGTGTTACGTGGCTAAAGACCCCTCAGTTTGCCTGTTTACTCACCTGTTTGCAAATAGTCATTGGGACATTGTCTCCTTGGTTTTGACGGTGAAAACCTCACCCTTGTGTTGGGGGGGTTGGGAGGACTGGCATTTGTCTTCAAATCTAACATACATGGGACAGGGCTGATGTGTGACATGGGACATGGTTTGGGACTTCATGCTTGTATCTCCTACTGCGTTCCTGTTTTGAGACTGTCAGTCAATGTCCACTTAATTAAAATTCCAGAATTTTATTTTAAAACCAGTTGACAGAAGTTTAATTCATTAATTCAATGAAAATTTGTGTGTCTACTGTATATTAGGGACTCTACTAGTCTAGAACAAGCAGACCCCATGCTCCTGGGCTCGTACTCTAGTGTGAGCTTAGGCAGTTTGCTGCCCTAACTCATATGGTAATTGCAAATTTGTAAAATAAATAACCAAATTTGTGGCTCCCTGGGGTTTGGGAGGTGCCTTAGAAGTGACCCAGTTACTAAGCAAATTTTAACTGGTAAAAACTCTACCTTAACACCTGGCTCCTGTGACCTTCCCTGGTGAGTCTGACGATACCCTGTCACGTCCCTGTGGGTACCTTACAAACCAGGAGCCAAGTGACTTAACCTTTCTCAGGTCAGGGGCATCTGAGAGTTAGAGATTCCTCCCTTACAAGACCATGAGCATCCAGAAAAAGAATGTTTTCAAAATATAGAAGATAAGTGGGAAAAAAAAAAAAACCCTCCAGAGTTGACCAGTGTGGATAGCATGCTACCATTTATTTAGAAAAGAAGGAATATAGGTACAGTTCACATGTGCCTTCACATGCAGAAAACACCTTTTGAAGGGCGCATACAACTGAAATCACCAGCTCCAGTGGGGAAGGGGCAGGGTGGCTGGGAGACTTTTTACTGAATACCTTTTGACTTTTGAGCTGTGTGATTCTACCCCTGTTCAAACCGTAAAGAAAAACACACCAAACAGTGTGTAGTTCGAGTTTTGTTCTGTTTTTTTTTTTTTTTTTTTTTAAGCATACATGTTGGAGAGGCCTCCACGAACATCCTGTCACACACTGCACAGATGTCTCAGTGCAGTGTCCCTGCATGTGACCCTCGTGAGCCAGCCCAGGTACTGAACTGACCCCAGAACTCTGGGCTCCACATGGCACCTCAAGTGTCATACCAGAAACTAGACCTCGATTTTCCTCTTTTCTAGGCTTGAGATTAAAAATGGTGTATGTGCATCTCCTGCCCCCACAAAACTGTTAGAAATACAAACGTGTGAGCTTTTAATCCTCAAGTGATAGAAACAGTGATTAATTGCCTCCCCTACAATCTTCGCAGCATGTGGGGACATCACATGGGGTTCAAGCCCTGAGTGCCCTCTTTAGCTAGAAAGACACTGTGTGAAGCGGCCTAGATGAGAAGAAAGTGCTAGGTTTGATTTCCTCCTCTTCTCTTTGACTTTAGCCCTCACAGAGGGGATGACCTTGTGCCACCTTGTGCCAGAGCTGCTTCTTAATCATCAGAAATGTGCCATCTTAGGGGCACCTGGGGTGCTCAGTCGGTTAAGTGTCAGACTCTTGGGTTTCAGCTCAGGCCATGTTCTCACGCCTTTGTGAGTTCAAGTGCACTGAGAGTGCAGAGCCTACTTAGGGTTCTCTCTCTTTCCCTCTGTCTCTGCCTCTCCCCTGCTCACAGTCTCCTCTCTCTTCCTCTCTCTCTCTGAAAATAAATAAATAACTTAAAAAACATTTTTTTAATGTGACATTTTAGAGTTTTTAAGTAAATGTTACCTGAGTGAGTGTAAGAGGAAATCTGGGAACCATGTTTTCAGTGGTAGGAAGAATGGTTTTTTCGGTTAGCTTGGAGTGGCAGCAGCTTAGCACTGCCCGTGTAGAAAAGGATCAGAGTCAAGAAATGGAGTTTTATTTCCAACCTGGAATCAAGGATTTGTGTGGCCTTGGGCAAATCTCTCACCTTCTCTGAGACCCTCAGTGTGAACTCTTGGAAGGGCACTTCCCATGGGGAAGCTTAGGACTTAATTGTGTGCATGAAGACAGCTAACCCAAACAAGCCTTTTGTGCCCTGCAGTGTCCTACACAAAATAGATTTGTTTTGAAACATACGGGTAAGTGTAGAAAGACCTCATTAGGTATCAAGAAAAATTTTTTTACATTTTTAAAATTTTTAACTTGGAAAATAAGAAATAATCATGTTAGTGGTAACAGATTATCCTTGGAGTCACATGACACTGATTGATGAAAATAGATTTGTATTGCCAGAGCCTTGGGACTCCAAAAATATTATTCATATAAAGTTTTAGTTTCTGAATTGGACAAGAGGGACTGAGAGCCTTTTGCAGTTTGGGGCCAGGGTGGAGATGGGTGTGAGGGAAGGCAAGTTCTACCCTGCTCAGAGTGCCTGCCCTCTGTCCTTACCAATTCAACACTGTGGACCAACTTGAACTGGAAAAGCTTGCCCTACCAGCTTGGACTAAGTCTCAGGACCCAGCAGTAATGACGGGGGGGGGGGGGGTGTCCCTGGGGGGTTCCCTGAGTTCTTAAGTTTTTATCTTCTAAATTGATGTGTGCTGACAACAGATGCTTGGACACTTGGTCCTTTAGCGTTTCCTGTATGCCTAGAGCAAAAGCAGAGCCTCCATTGTACTTGGCCAGTGTCACTCTCTGGGGTTTCCAAGTTTCTGAATACAGCTTCCAATCAGTCTTCAGTTGGCTATTTTGGAAAATTATTCTTTGAGGTGAAACCTTTTTAAAAAATAACAGCTCTGTAAGCTATAATTCATGTGAAATAAAATTCACAAGTTTAAAGTACACATTCAGTGGTTTTTAGTATATTCACAGACTTGTGCAATCATTACCACTACCTAATTTTAAAGTATTTTCTTCACTCCAAAAATAAACCTCCTACCTCTTAGCAGCCGTTCTCAATTCCTTCCTGTCCCCAGTCCCTGGTAACCACTAGTCTGTTTTCTCTGTGAATCTGTGTATTCCATACATTTCATACAAATACATCATACAGTACGTGGTCTTGTGTATCTGGCATCCTTCACTTAGCATGTTTTCAAGGTTCATCTTTGTTGTAGCATGTATCAATACTTCATTCTGGGTGACAACACAGGCCCGTTCCACTCACAAGAGCTTGGCACTATCCAGGGAAAGCCAGAGGCCCCACACACAGTGTTGCCACTTTGGACCTTAGTCTGGCTATGGGGTCAGTGTGCCTGATGGAGACCAAGTACACGCTGCCAGCAACTACAAATGTTGGAAGCAGGAAAATAAGCTGCCTCTGTAGTTGTCTCTTAATCAGAAGAAACAAGTTACAAGCAGGCAAAAGTATACTTTTCTGCCATTTACATATACCTCTGTAGTTACATTTAACATTACTGTTTATTCCAGTTAATATATAGTGGTCTTTTATTTCAGCCTCAAGGATAGCTTTAATATTTCTTGTAAGGCAGGCCTGCTGGTAACAGTTCTCCCAGTTTTTGTTTATTTTGGACTGTCTTGTTTCTCCTTCATTTTTTGAAGGGTAGTTGTGCTGGATATAGAATTTTCAGTTGGCATTGTGCCCCCAAACATGTTACCCCACAGCATTTTAGCCCCCGTGATTTCAGATAAGAAGTCAGTTATTCATATCATTGCAGATCTTTTATATAGGATGAATTGTTTTTCTTCTTTTAAGATTCTCTCTTTGGCTTTGGGTTTTACAGTTTGACTAGGATGCATCTAGTTGTGTATCTCATTGAGTTTATGTTAATTGTAGTTTGTTGAACTTTTGGATATGTAGTTAAATTCATTACATTTGGGAAGTTTATACACATTGTTTCTCCAAATATTCTTTCTGCTTTTTTCTCTCTCCTGCTCTGGGACTTCCAGCTGTGTTTCTTTGGATGCATGGTAATACGCCACAGGTCTCTGAGGCTCTGCTCATTTTTCTTCATTCTTTTTTCTTTCTGCTCCCTAGACTATACAGTCTCAATTGATCTATCCTCGTATTTTCTGATTCTTTCTTTGACCACCTCTGATTTTCTGTTGAGTCCCTCTAGGACATTTTTACTGTAGTTATTATATTCTTCAACTCTAGAATCTCAATCTGATTCTTTTTTTAAAAATGATTTCCAGGGCGCCTGGGTGGCTCAGTCAGTTGAGTGTCCGACTTCGGCTCAGGTCACGATCTCACGGTTCCTGAGTTCGAACCCCACATCAGGCTCTGTGCTAACAGCTCGGAACCTAAAGCCTGCTTCGGATTCTGTGTCTCCCTGTCTCTCTGCCCCTCCCCCACTCACGCTCTATCTCCCTCTCTCTCTCAAAAATAAGTAAACATTAAAAAAAATTTTTTTTAATGATCTCCATCTCTTTGTTTTTATTCTGTGTTTGGTTAGACATTGCTTTCATGATTTCCTTCAGATCTTTAGACTTGGTTTCCTTCACTTATTTGAACATAATTATAATAGCTGATCTAAAATCTTTGTCTCGTAAGTGCAGCATCTGGGCCCTTCATTGGCTGCTTATTTTCCTCTGCATGGAGGCCATTTTTTTTTTTCTGTTTCTTGATATATCTCATAAATTTGCTGAAAACTAGACATTTTAATTTTTTTTAATGTTTATTTCTTTGCTGCTTTTTGTTTGTTTAGTGACTTTCCTGGACAAATTCTATAAAGTGTATTATTTGTTATGTGCGACCACTGTTAGCTTCATGGTCATCTGGTGATTGCACAGAGGTTTCCTTACATGAGCTCAACCAGTAGGTCCCCCAGCCTCTGCTCGAGGCTCTGTGTGTGTGTCAGTTCCAGCTGCTTGTGCTCCACTTTAGCCTTCACTTCCTGACTCACAGAATCCCAGGTCAACCAGATAGAGATTCTATAGCCTTCTTGGGTCTCTCCTGATCATGCACACAGCACTGCATGTGTGTGTGGCCTTCTGTGTTTGTAGGAATTTCAGAGCTTTTCCCAGCCTCCTGTGGGTATCTTATTCCCCTCCATTTTTTTCACTGTGGTAAAATACACATGACATAAAATTTGCCACTTAACCATTTTACGTGTGCTCTTCAGTGTCACTAAGTACATTCACACGGTTGTGCAGCCGCCCCCCCCACCTCCATATCCAGAACTCTTTTCATCTTGTAAAACCAAAAGTCTGTCAGTTAAGCAATAACTTCCCAGTTCCTTGCAACTACCACCTGCTTTCTTTCTCCATGATCTGATGGCTCCCGGGACCTCCTACAAGTGGGACCACACAGCCTTCACCCTTCTGTTGCTGGCTCATTTCACACAGCACAGTCCTCCAGCTTTGTGCATGTTGCAGCAGGTGAAAGAACACCCTTCCGTTTTAAGGCTGAATGACACTCCATTGTATGGATATATACCAGTTGTACTTAGGAGTTCCCTGTATATTCTGAGTATTATCCCTTTTTGCAGGCTGTTGTACTCTGTGGATAGTGTCTTCTGATGCGCAAAAGGTAGTTTTCATTAAGTCCAGTGTCTGTTTTTTCTTTTGTTACCTGTGCCTTTGGTGTCATATCCAGTAAATCACTACCAAACCCAGTGTCCTGAAGCTTTTGCACTATGTTTTTATTTAAGAATTCTGTAGTTTCAGGTTTTACATTTAGGTCATTTATCCATTTTGAGTGACTTTGATAATGGTGTTGTTACATAAGAATCCAACTTCAGTATGATAAAAGCATTTTATTTAAATATATATATATTAGCATGGGGTACTGACTTTATATTTTTACTTCCCTTTATATCAGGTTAAACAAGTTTCCTCTAAATGCAGACACGATTCGTTGGCATATAATTCTTGGTGTACTTACCAGAAATTGAAAAAGTGGTTCCAAGGATTGGGCAGTAAATATTGCAAGTCCAGTGGTTTCCAAGACTTTGCTTTCAACAGCATTGAAAATTGTCCTAATTGTCAGCTAATAGATTATTAAAAATATTGTTAATGATAGACCACTCTATGATTATTTATTTTTGGCACATTACTTGGTAAGAGTCACAGAGCTGAGGTCTGGCATGCCTTCTGAGCCCTCAGTCCCATCAACTTACATTCACAGGGAGGAGAAGGAGCAAAAGAGCCGATGTTACTCTGACCTCATTTAGCAAAAACACTCCTCATGAAAGATTTTTTAGGTGTTTACTTAGGATGGTTAATAATTATTTATGAAAATGTGTAACTGTTTCAATCATGATTTAATCATTGTGATGACTTAGGCTACAAACTTTCTACTGTAAAAAATCTATTTATTTTATGTTACTGTATAGTTTTGGTCCATAACCCAGGCATTAAGTTCATCATAGCCAGTTTCTGAGCACACAGTTCACAGTATACAGTTTACATTCACACCGTTGTGCATACCGTCCAGTACTCTTTCCATCTTGCAAAATTAAAACTCCATACCACTGACACCAATATAGAAATATTCTCCACAAATAGAGCCTTGTGGCCATGTGAAAAAGAATGTTTAATTCAATTTATCTGATTTTCTTGCATAGAAGAGTGGCAGGGTACTCCAGCATAAATTATTATGATAAAATACTAGGCTTCAATCCTCTTGGAGCAGTGTGATAGAAACAAGGGACCAAACAGAAAAAAAGCCCATGTGGAATTTCTGATTGTTATAAAAGAGTTGGTTATTCTATTTTAAAATGCATGATGGTAACATCATATCACTATGGCATTTAGCTTTCATTGACTGTATTTAAAAGATCATCTGATAAAATATTTATTTTTAAAAGAAATACAGTATGCTGGAAATTATATCCCTTGCAACTATTTATTTTTGTTATGAAAAATTTAGATGCTAACTTAAAAATATGTTATCCTTTTTATAGTGGTAGTTTTTCAGAATTCCTCAGGAGGTATGTGACATTTGAAGACCACTGCATTAGTACATAGGGATCCCTATGCAAATGCCTGAACCAACTTTAAAGTTTTCTGGAGACCAGCCTGAAATGCCAAGCCTCGCTATAGGAGTTTGTTCCCGCGGCAAGGCTCATGACAAGGTAGTGACGGTTGAGCATCAGACACTCACCTGCTGTCCCACATTCAAACCTGCAGAACTCCACAAAGGGAGGTGTCTGTTTGGGAGGCCGTCTCCTCAGTCCAGAACAGGTACAACTTCAAAGCTAAGTGCTCACTAAGGAAAGTTTTAAGAAAAACTGACATTATGGCACCTGCCCTAGGTTGGCAGGCAAGTTAGACAGCAGCCTCAATCTACCTTTTCCTCCTGTGCCCTGCTCACAGCTGTAACATTTCCCCTTAGAAGGACCCAGATCCACAGAGTAAAGCAACCCACAGAATGAGAGTGTTTCAAATTATATATTTGATCAGGGGAATGAGCCAGTTACAGAAAGACAAAAACGGATGATTGCACTCATATGAAGTACTTAGAGGAGTCATATTCATACAGACGGGCAGGTAGGTGGTGTCACCAGGGACTGGGGGAGGGGCTGGGAGTCCGTGTTTAATGGGGACGGACTCAGTTGCACAAGATACGAAGACACATGGATGGGGACAGCTACTCAGCAGTGTAAACTTTAGGGGCACCTGGGTGGCTGAGTCCGTCAAGCATCTGACTTCGACTCAGGTCACGATCTCACGGTTTGTGAGGTGGAGCCCCACATCCAGCTCTGTGCTGACAGCTCAGAGCCTGGAGTCTGCTTCGGATTCTGTGTCTCTCTTGTTGTCTGCCCTTCCCCTGCTTGCACTCTGTCTCTCTCTCTCTCAAAAATAAAAAAACATTAAAAAAGATTTTTTTAATGGTAAACTTTATGTTATGTGTATTTTGCCATAATAAAAAAAATTAGGAAAAATGCTAATATCCCATTTCATACCTCTTTTTGCCAAACTTTGGGACTCATTCAACGTAAGAAGCATTGTTCACCATACTGCTGGATGGATTAACAAAGTCAGCCTCATTATCAAATACACATCAGACTTGCTTTCTGTCAGGAAGCAGTCTGGATTCATTTTCGTTTCCAGTGCACACGTTAAGACGTATTTTGAAGAAGGGGCACCTGGGTGGCTCAGGTCATGATCCCAGGGTCCTGTTCGTGAGCCCCGTGTCGGGCTCCATGTGGAGCCTGCTTAAGATTCTCTCTCAGTCTCCCTCTGCCCTCTCCTCTGCTCACTCACTCTTTCTCTCTCTCTCTAAAAAAAAGTTTAAAAAAATTATAAAGACGTATTTTGAAGAAAACCACTAAAAGATTGGAGAAACAAATTAGACTAACCTTAGATTGACTGCCAAATGCAGGAGGGACTTGGCCCAGCATGGGCTGTTTCTCACTGCTCACCTAGGATGTGGCCTAATCAGGGGGAGTGAGTCAGGAGAGGCAGCCGGTGTCCCTTAAATCAGAGTGAGTGCGTGGTGTCCAGTTTGGGGGAAGAATCAAGAACCGCACATGAAACTCAGAGGCATACGCTGATTTCATTGGACACCATTGAACTCTCCTTATGTGCTTAATGAAAAGAGGGTGCATACTGATAAGAACTAATTGCTCTGGAAGTTAGCTTGTATTAGATCTGAGATGGGAGAGATGACGGCTATTGTTGAAATAAATATTCATGATGTGACGACATAACCGAATCTGAAAAAAGATCACATTAAACTAATGTAGGCTTGAACTCTTGTGTCTTCAAAAGTTTTGTGGCCCCAGGATGTAAGCCTGTGTGTGAGAGATTGTGTGCTGCTCACCCTGGGCCAGCCAATGGTGCATGCTGGGATAAATATGAAGAAGAGGAGGAATGCTGACCTCTCAGCAATGCGGGAGGGATTTCTCGGTTTGCTGTGCGGTGTTCACAGGCCCCATCTCAAGATGGGTACTTCTGACAGCGGCAGAGTGGCGGGGGAGAGCCTTGCTGCGTGGCCCTCTGGGCTGAGCCCGGAGCCCCTCCTCCCCTGACCCAGTACGTGGGAGGAGGCCTTAGGGGTTGTGCTTGCCCATCGAAGGTGGCTTTTCTCGAACCAGTATTTCAGAATGTCCCACTGTCCTGCGTGCTGAAGTATTTTATTCCTGGGGCAATGTGGGATGGGTGAGAGGTTTGTTTTGTTTTTTAAAAGGGGAAATGGAACAGCAGACTCTGGTTCTCAGAGATCTGTGGCCACGGAGATTTGGAGACTGATTCCCTTAAAACCAGTGGTTTTATGGTGTGGTCCCCAGCCCAAGGGCATCAGCTTCTCCTGGGAACTTGTTAAAAATGCAAATTATGGGGCCCGCTCTCCAGATCAGCCCAGTCCAGACCTCTAGGGGCCTCCAGGTGATTCTGATGCCTGCCCACTTTGAGAACCACACAAACCCATATGGTTTGAGTTGATTTGCCCTTGACTAGTTGACATAATGTCTAGATGATGTAATGACTCGTATTGTATAAACATTAGACATTTCATTTTTGTGTATTTTGGAACCACTATAATTAGTTTTCAGTTGTGTTGAAGAGCATTGAATCTGTGCTGCCTGATGAATAAAGGTCTGTATTGCCAAGCGAGGGACGACAGCATGTCCTAATCCAGAAACCCTTAGGCCAAACAGAGGTGGTGTCCTCGGATCCCAGGATGGTTCAGCCCGTGGGAGGTGACCTAGGGTCCTTTCCTGGCAGAGAACTGTGCCAGGGCCAGGGACTGTCAGGAAAGTTGGGCCCTGGGCATCTCCCAGAGCAGGCGGAGTGAGTACCGTCTTTTGAGAGAGAAACCTGCTCTGTGTTTTGGGCGGGACCAGGGCCCACGTTCGTGTCTCCCTGAGATTTGTGAAGCCTGCTTTTTACCACAGTCCTTCCTTCTTTCACTTTTGCTTCCACTTTTGATCCTTTGGTCTTTTAAAAATACAAACCAGAGGCCCCTAGGTGGCTCAGTCCGTCAGGCATCTGACTCTTGATTTTTGCTCAGGTCATGATCTCACGTGGGGCTCTGCACTGACGGCACAGAGCCTGCCTGGGATTCCCTCTCTCTTGCGCTCTCTCTGTCTGCCCCCCTGTCGCTCCTACGTTTGCTTTCTCTCATTCCCTCTGTCTCTCAGTAAATACATAATTTTTTTTAAAAAAATCAAATGCAAATCATATCAAATCAGTTCCTTGCTTAAAATTGAAATTGTTCCAGGACCACCCATTGCCCTCAGGAAAAATACAGAGCGTTCCGCTGGCCTTGCTTCCCTCCTGCCTATGAGTGTTTGCCCCTGTCTCGGGGCTGTGCGGACACCGCAGGCTGAGCCTGGACAGCCACCCCAGGTGAAGGCCCTCACTAAGCACAGGCTCCCGTTTCAATCTCGTCCACCATACTCATAATACTTTTTGACCTTGCTTTTTCTTCAGTAGCCTGAGCTCCAGCACCTGTCCTGTCCTCAGGACACAGGTCAGCGTTGAGTGAACTGATCCCCCACATTCCTGTCTCCCCTTTCCTCGTGTGTTTGCAGAAGCTCTATGAGGACAGGGACACAGTTCACCGCTGTGTCCGGGCCTCACGGAGGCTCAGGACGCGCTTGGCATGACGTGAACAAGCCTTATTTCCCGTCCTTTCCCTGCTACTTATGTCCCCCCTGTCTCTTGCATTGTAGTTTGGGGCTGAGTTCCGGAGATTTTCCTTAGACCGTCAAAAGCCAGGGAAGTTTGAAGACTTCTACAACCTGGTGGTTCACACGCACCACATCTCCAACACAGACGTGACCATTGGCTATGCAGATGTGCACGGCGACCTGCTGCCCATCAACAACGATGACAACTTCTGCAAGGCGGTCTCGAGCGCCAACCCCCTGCTCAGGGTCTTCATCCAGAAACGAGGTACCGGGGGCCGCTGCACCCATTTCAAACATGCAGTTTTCGGTTTTGTCTGTTGCTACAGAGCCACGCGATTCTCTTTTCTAGCCTGTGGTAGAAAAGAAGGTAACGTGTGTTTGGTCAACACCAGTTTATCAGAAGGTCTTCAAAATTTTAAATGCATTTTCAATCTTAAAGAGTGTTGACTTCTGATTTTTAAAAACTGAGGAAGAAATACTATTGATGCTTTCATATTTTAACTGGATGCGAGTTCGCTAACAAAACGGCATTAGCCAGTAACCCAGGAATGAAACTTGTGGTTGCTAGTGTGTGTTTTCCACTGTCTTTTTAGGATTGGAAACTTATGCTAGCTTTAAATTATAACTTTGGCTAACTTTTAGCTCTGAGGGTCTAGCTTTGCTGTAACGGTATCATTTTATGGGAAAACCGGCTGCTAACGTAGGTTAATGGTTGGGAGGGCGTGTGCCCCGCTGTTGAGTCGAAGCTGGGCCTCGTGCTGGTCTCGTCTCTACACTTGGGAGAATCTTCCCATTTCCAAATAAAATACTGGAGGAAGGAGCCGCCTGCGGGGAGGCGTTTCCTGGCTGACTCGGTCGTGACTGGAACTTCTGTGCCCACAGCGAGCGCACAGACCGCCCGCAGGGGACGCTTGCAGGGTGACCGCCGTGGCTCGCTGTGTTGGCTGCAGTGGCCTCAGTGGGGGCAGGAGAGCTGAGCAGAGACCGGGAGCAGCAGCCACAGTGTTCGGAACAGGAGGAGGCCGGGACGCTGGAGGCCGAGGCGTATAGCCGGGCGCCTGGGCCTCAGTCCCTGCTGCGGCATCACGTTGTCCCGAGGGGAGAAGGCGCACGTGCGGAGAGCTCAGGGCGTGCTGGCCGCGGTTCCGCGGACATTCTCTCTTCTTGTTTGTGCTGCTGGAAGGGAACGGCGGGAGACCCGCTGACCTCACCTTCTGCCTGGTTCTCTGGCACGAGATCAGACAGCTCTGCGTCTTCAGTCCCTGCTGAGCCTGGCTGTCCCGCTGATGGCACTGTCACTTCCGCCTAGTGGCTTTTGCTTCGTCCCCAGCCCTGCCGCGTTGCTCCGCTGCCTCCACGTGACCCCGGGCTCTGCCGCGTCCTCCTGCCCGCTGCCCTGGCCGCCCCTGCGCCCGGCTGCCCCCCGCCTGGAGCCGCCCTCTGAGAGAGGCCCGCCCTCAGACCGCGCTACCCAGTCACCTCGTGTCCCCTCGGCCGTTCTCTGTCCTGTTACTCTGCTTCTCTGGGCCTTACTTAGCGGCCGTTCTCAGGGCTCCTCGCTGGCCCTCGGGGCCACGTCCCGCCGCTCCGCCCTGGCCATCCCGGGTCACAGTGCTTGCTCTCAGGGTGCGGGAGGGTGAGCAGTGGGTGCGGAGCACCGTGTAAACCGGAGATCTGCACGCGGGCTCTGTCATCCATCGGTCACAGAGGGAACGAGTGTTGTCTGTGCGGAGCTGAACTGGAGGTGCCACCGAGGGCGCGCCTTTCCCTCACAGTGCTGCTGACACCTGGCACCCCGTGCTGTGGACCCTCTGAAGCTGAGGTGACGCAGGAAGCTCCGAGGTCTGTGTGCCCACGAGTGTGTCCACTTCCCAGGGGCGGCTCTGGCGGCTCTGCCTCTTTTCAGCTTGCTGGCTGAGGCCCTGTGTCCTGTCTTCATTGTTTACTTTCCCTCTGCCACTGCCCTGAGAGAAATAGCTCAAAGTTTAATTGGCTGGCTTAGGGTTCCTTCCCCCGCCCCGTAGTGTGTCACCTGCAACCCGTGCCTTTCTCTGTCACATGACAGAGACCTCTGTCAGGGACCCCAGTTCAGACCCTGCCTCTAGCACCTTCTCACTGACTCTGACCAGCTGATCCCTAATGCTCTTTCTGGTCTATAAAATGGGAGAGCAGCGCCTACCTCAGATAGTTGTCATACTTGGGGCACCCGGGTGGCTCCGTCGGTTAAGCATTTGACTTCAGCTCGGGTCAACATCTCACAGTTCACGGGTTCGAGCCCTGCGTCGGGCTCTGTGCTGACAGCTCGGAGCCTGGAGCCTGCTTCGGATTGTGCCTCCCTCTCTCTCTGCCCCTCCCCGACTCACACTCTGTCTCTCTCTCTCCCTCTCTCTCTCTCTCTCTCTCTCTCTCTCTCTTTCAAAAATAAATAAACATAAAAAATTAAAAACAAACAAATTATAGTTGCCATACTTAAATAGGAAAGGGCTCCTGGGGTGCCTGGGTGGCTCAGTCAGCTAAGCATCCAACTCTCTTTCAGCTCAGGTCATGATCTCACGGTTTGTGAGTTCGAGCCCCACGGTGGGCTCTGTGCTGACAGCTCAGAGCCTGCCTGGGATTCATTCTCTCTCCCTGTCTCTCTGTCCCTGCTGTGTGCTCTCTCTCTCTCTCTGAAAATAAATAAAAGAAAAAAAAGAAAGTACTCCTAATATTCACAAAGCTCAGCGCCTCGATTCCATCACTGGGGAAACGGGCTCTGCTCTCGCCATGCTCAGTGGACTCTTGCTGTAAATACTGCGTCCAGGTGGGAGAGGCGGGACAACTGTGTTGCTGTGGATGGTAGGAAGCAGGAGTCGTCCTGACACCCTCCATGTTCAGGATAGACTTGCTAACTGTGTGAAAGGCAGTGCCCATCTGCAGGCAGGGCATCGCTGAGGCTACCCTGGGAGGTGACACTCGGGTCCCACGTTCTTTTCCTACAGCAGGTGTTCCGAGATGTCAGTCACAGTAATACTGTTTTCATGATTTTACTGCAGCCACCCTCACTCTGTCACTTACCTAATAACTTTCTATACCGTGGTGTATATTTTAGGAGAAATCTGTACTCCTATCACAAGTGAAGAGCCATCAGCCTTCTAACAGATGTTGAAGTAAACCCACAGTTATGTTTAGGAAACATACTTTGTCTGCCACTCACTAATCTCTTACCCCAAACCACACATGCACATCACAATGAAACTTCAGGCCAACCTCCCTTGTGAATACAGATGTGGAAACGCTTCAACAAAATACCAGGATGTGGGAGTCCTATTCCCACACAGGAACTTATGCGTGACTGTTGACTGCCGCGGTGTCCGTGATGGCCAAAGGGTGCAAACGCCCCAGTGTGCGCAGACCGGCGAGTGCACACAAGACGTGCGGTGGGACAGGGCTCAGTCGTAGACGGGACTGAGGGGACACAGCTCGCGGGAACCCTGGAAGGAGGGGCAGGTGAGAGTAGCCGGGTGTGCGGGCCGCTGTCGGAGGCGTGCGTTCAGTCTGTGCTCTGAGGTGCAGAGTCTGTGTCTGCGGAGTCGCTAAAACTTATTTGTTGCCCCAAAGCGATGCTCAACGCTCGGCGGCCACTTGCAGACGCGCGGGGCAGTGGAGGGTCGGCCGCCAGTGCAGCGGGGTCCGCCTTCTCGCATCAGGTCTTCCGGCACGCACGTGTCCTTGCCACAGTCGATTTACTGCCATGTTTCCCACTTTTTTGTGCTTATTCTTTCTTAATAATTGTGGCAAAGTACATACAACAAAGCTTGCCACCGCTGTATACCCATCCGTCTCCACGATGCTTCTCATCCTGAAAAACCGAGCCATTCTGTCTTTTAGACCCTATCTCCCCGTTCTGCCCTCCCTCCAGCCCCTGGTGCCCACTACCCTACTTTCTACCTGTGTGACTGTGACCCCTCTAGGAGCCTCCTGGAAGTGGATTCCTGCAGTATTTGTGACTGGTTCGCTTCACTGAGCATTATGTCCTCAAGGTTCTTCTCAGGGGAGAGACTGCCAGCATTTCCTTCCTTTTCCAGGTTGAATGATACTCCATTTGAATAGGCCACATTTTGTTCATCATTCACCCATCAGTGGACATCTGGGTTTCTTCCATGTTTTAGCTGCTGTTAACATGAGACAAATATCTCTTTGAGACCCTGTTTTCAATTCTTTTGGGTATAGACTCTGTAGTGTAAATATTGCTGCTTCACATGGTAGTTCTACTCTTAAGTGTTTGAGAAACCGTCATACTGTTTTCCACAGCAGCTGCACCATTTTGCATTCCCACCAACAGCGCACAGGGTCCCAGTTTTTCCACACCCTCACCAGCACCTGTTGTTTTCTGGTTCTTTAAAAGTAGCCATCACAATGGGTGTGAGGTGGGATCTCGTACTCTTGATTTGCAAGTCCCTAATCATTAGTGATGTTGGTGTTTGCAGTGCTTCATGGGCACTTGTACGTCTTCTTTGGAGAGACATCCGTTCGGGTCCTTTGCCCATTTTTGCACAAGGTTGCCTTTGGTTGTTGAGTTTCAGGGGCTCTTTTTGTTCTGGATGTTAATCCCTTGTCAGATATGGACTTGCAAATATTTTCTCTCATTCTGTAGGTTGCCTTTATACTCTGCACATTGTCTTTTGATGTACAAAATTTCTAATTTGGAACAAAGTCAAATTTGTCTATTTTTTCTTTTGTGAACTGTGCCTTTTTATAACTGGCCGTGTGCTGGCCTGCCCCGAGACCTTAGTTCTCGCACGGCCTCTAGTGACTGTCTCCTGTTCTGTCCTTGCGTCTGCCCTACTCCCGGGAACAAGCAGCTCTTGCAGAAAAGGTCGGTGGTCCCCACCTCCCACAGCGTTTGTCTGTCTGGGAACGTCTTGATCTCCCTCTCGCTTTGCGGCACGGTCTTGCTGGGTATAGGAGTCACACGTGACAGGCCTGTCTTCGTACACTGTTTTGAATGTGTTGTGCACTTTCTCTGAAACCCAAAGTTTCTGGTGAAAAATCTGCAGATAAGCTTACTGAGGGCCCCTTGGGTGTGATGATTCCCCTCTCTCTTGGTGCTTTCAAGATTCTTGGTCTTTTGAAAGTTTGGTTACAACTTGTCTCAGAGTGGGTCTGTCTGAGTTCATCTTATTTGGAGTTTGCTGAGCGTCTTGGATTTTATATTCATGTCTTTCTTAAAGTTAGGAAGATTTATAGCCATTGTTTCTTCAAATATTCTCTCTGCCCCTCTTTTCCTTTTGAGACTCCCACAGTGTGTGTGTCGGTCCTCTTGACAATGTCCTATGGGTCCCTCGGTCTCCGTTTTCTTCATTTACTTTCTATTCCACAGTGTTGATGATTTCCACTGTCGTGTCTTCAGGTTCACTGGTATTTCTTCTGTTTGTTCAAATCTGTTTTGAATCCCTCTAATCAATTTTTCATTTCAGTTATTGTACTTTTCAGCTCCAGAATTTCCTTGGGGTTTCTTTGCTGGTTTTCTCCTTCTTTACTGATATTTCCATTTTGTTCATACTTTTTTTTCATGATTTTATCCACATCTTCTAGTTCTTTCAGCATCTTTAAGACAGTTGCTTTAAAATCTCTCTAGTAGATCTGACACCGGGTCCTTTTTAGGGACAGATTCTGTTGAATTATCTTTTTCTTTTCAATGGGCCGAAGTCCCCTCTTTCTTTGTGTGCCTTGTGATTTGCTGAGCGCTGGACATTCGAATCTCATGATGCGGTTACTCTGGAAATCAGATTCTCCCCCTTCCCCAAGGTTTGCTGTTGCGTTGTCGTCGTTCTTTTCATGGTTGCAGGCTCTGTGCCGGGGGTCAACCTGAGGTGTCCATTTAATGTCTTCCCTGGTCTTTTCTGAGCCTTTCCTTGGACATGTGCCGTCGCTTCCTAACTTCCCCCAAATAGGCAGCTGTTTTTCAATGTCCTAGTCTTTAACGTGTGGCTCCCAAAAGGGGAAAAGTGGAAAACAAAAGGGGGATAAGAGGGCACTTATCCCCTTGAAGTCACTCGAGCTGGAGCTGGAGGGGTGACAGCAATGGCCGCCAGCCTCTGAGTCCGCACCTGTGTGGTCAGAGCATGGCCTCCTGCCGTTTGGGGGACGGGGTCCTTTTCGTCCACCTGGCTTCTGCGGGCTGCTCCAGAAACACGTGCCCGGCTGCCTGCCACATGGCTGGGGCGCGGGACGGGTAGGTGCTGCTGTGCTGCGAGCTGGAATGGACCAAAATCGACTACTTCTCCCGGACACGTGGCAGGCCTCGGGCAGAGTCCAGAGTTCCAAAGCAGTCCCATCACACAGGTTCCGCCCCTGCTGTTGTCATCTGGGGGGGAGAGATTCCCGGGGCCCCTGCTCTGCCATCTTCTCAGAATCCTCCTGTGCTTTTCTTGTGATTTCACTGTTGAAAATGACTCCATGCCTAGTGCAGGAGTGCTACTGAGTTTTCCTAAGTGCAAGAGGGATGTGATGTGCTGTACATAGAAAGTGCTCTTAGCTATGAGTTCAACATTAAGAATCAATAATATATACTAAATACATGTCTTTTTTAATGTTTATTTATTTTTGAGAGAGAGAGAGTGGGGGGGGGGGGACAGAGAGAGAGGGAGTCGGGATCTGAAGTGGGCCCTCTACTGACAGTCTCTGTGGGACTGAGTCACGAGCCATTAGATCATGACCTGAGCCAAAGTCAGATGCTTAACTGACTGAGCCCCTCAAGCACCCCACTAAATATATATCTTTAAATAGAAACACATATAGCAGAAGGTTTTATGTTGCTCAGTGGATGAAAACGTTGGTCAGAGGCTCACAGGAACCTAACCGTGTATTTTCCAAATAGCCATGTTTCAGTATTCAATAATTCAATGTTCACGGAGACTTTATAGAATATAACTACCATGTATAATGAGAGTCAACTGTGTATGAGAAGTCCATAGAGACAGAAACAGATTCGTGGTTGCTAGGGAGAAGGGAGTATTGGGAGGTTAGGGTTTCTTAACTGGACACTGAAATATTCTGTAATTCAATAGTGGTGTTGATTGCAGGCCTTTGTAAATATACTCATAACCATTGAATTGTAGTCCTTAAATGGGTGAACATTATGGTATGTAAGTTATTTTTCAATAAATTATATCTCAGTATCTCTCTTACAAAATTAAAAAGTATAAGATTCAAACCAGAGTCTCCTGAGTCTGAGCCTTGACCTTGGGTGATGTCATCTGAGCTCATCTTTAGCCTTTATTTCCAAAATTCAGCCATTTTCAATATGTGTAAAAACTTGGAGTTTTTAATTAATTTATTTACCATCAAAACTCCAGGCAGTGCTCAGGAACCTGCAGCTGGCCTCTATTTGGGGTCCGTTGGTAAACTTATGAGGTATGTAACTGGTCCTGCACAGCAGGGGTAGCAGGGCCTGCAACTTTGTTACAATAGAAATCATGGATATTCTCATATTGTGTGTTCATGTGCTTATTGTAGCCAGATATTTTGAATGTTATTTACTGTAAGCACTATTTTATTATTTTTTTTAAGTGTATTCACTCATTTTGAGAGAGAGAGGGAGGGAGTAGCAGAGAGAGAGAGAGAGAGAGAGAGAGAGAGAGAGAGAGAATCCCAAGCAGGCTCTGGGCTGTCACCACAGAGTCCAATGCAGGGCTCGATCCCACAAACCTCGAGATCATGATCTGAGCCAAAACCAAGAGTTGGGCACTCAACTGACTGAGCTACCCAGGTGCCCTTGTAATCGTTATTTGAAAACACTGGTATGGATTGTTATTCATTGTGTTAGTAAGAAAGCACATACAGTGTTATATCACATATTGGCTGTAGTATTTTGATCACTGTCTTCAAAGTAACTGATTTCCTTTATAAATACACGTATTTTACTTGATGCCTTTAAGAACATTATTCTGAGCAGCCATTTCCCAGCACCATCTCGCCGAGGGCCCTTGGAGCGTGCAGGGTTAGGAAGCCAGTTATGGAGAGTCTGCATTTGAGAGCTCAGATGACAGGCCAGGAATGACTTGGATTTTGTCCTCCCGGGACCCAGCCGGGGACATCTTCCTTAGGATGTTAGATGGCATTTCTGCCCAGGGGGACAAAGGACCATGCCTTTGGCCTTCACACATACAGGCTTCTCTCCTGCGTTTAGTAGACTTCTGTAGTCCTCTGTCCAGCGCCGGACCTCTGCTAAACACTGCGGGGTCTCCCCTTGTATGCACAACAGACATCATCATGCCTTTCACTTGAATGCTGTGCCCACTTAAGTAAGTTGCTGGAATCGAATTGTCCCAGGATCTGCGAATGTGGGCCACACACCCAGCCAGTGCTGGGGAGCCAATCTTCCCTGTCTCCTGCTCACTCCCCTGGTCATCCCCAAGGATGCAGGAACATTTCAGAAAGCTGGCCCAAACCAGAGAGAATGCAGGACAAGACCAGCAAAGATACTCAGAGTATCTCTTTCTATTTTTAGCAGAATAAACAGGAAATGCAAACACTAACTTTTCACCACATATCCTTCAATAAATCCCTCCAACACCAGCTTCCCAGCCCTCTTGTTATTTAAGAGATGGGCCTCTTTGCCTCCCAGGCCCCAGCCTAGAACTGGAGGTGGAATCCTGATGGAGTATCCGTGGCTCTTCTGTCCCCAGGGTGAGTGGCCTCAGGGTGGCCTCAGGGTGTCACAGGGGGCTTGAGAAGACTTAATTATACCACAAGATTTTCAGCACAATTAGAATGCTCTGAAGTGTTTACTTGTAAAAGAAACATAAATACTGTGCGCTTCCCCGTATCTGTTCGCTATTCTTGGTGTCGTGGTGTCCTTCTCAGTGCCTCGAATGAACAAGAGACATATGTCTGATTTATCACAAGTTGCATGATTGGGGAGGGGGAGGGAGGGAGTTACCAGAAAAAGTAATTACGGGATGTTCTTCAAAGTAAAACATACAGAATCGCTGACAATTTGGTTACATGCACTGGAAGAATCTTAAAGTGTCAGGCTGTGTAAATCCTGCTTATAATTGCTTTTCTCAGATACTTCATTAAGTCCCAGAAGTTGTGTTCGGTTTTTAGGTTGGGGGTTCAATGCTTAGCAGGAAGCACTCAGGGTCTCTGACGTTTTAGGGTGCTACAATTCTCTTTCCTGAGACGCTGCCCCGGGTCGGAGGCTGTGTGTGTTGAGGGCAGGGAAAAGCCTAGTTGTGCTGAAGTAACCTTGTCTGTGTCCCTGTGCTTGTAGGAACAGATGTAACACCCTCTGCTGTGGGAGCTTTTTCATGAGACATATTTGCTTCTTTAACTGCCACTGATTCCTGGAAGTTTGCATATTTGGAGAATTTCCTTTTTTTTTTTTTTTTTTTTTTTTTTTTTTTTTTTAATTGAAAGAAAAGGCAAACACTCTCCCGTGGCTCCACCGTGGGAACGTTCAGAAAACAAAATGCCTGAAGCCCGCATTCACCCCTGGAGTGGGAGTGGAAGGGGGGAGAGAATGTGCTGATGAAGCTCATTAAAAAGAAAACAAAGCCAGAGCCACCCACCATCCAGAAGAATCCAGGGGCTGGTCCTGGGCAAACTAGACATCTGTGCGGGCAGTCAGAAACCACGAGGTCATCGGCATCTCCTGGACACAGCTTGGTGCACCTGTGCCCCGGGGCTGCCCCTGCCCCCCAGCTGAGCCTGCGGGAGGGCGGGAAAGTGCCCCAGCCCAGTGAGCACCTTGAACATGGTGGTGACATGGAGGTGGGTTTGACCTTTTCTTGTTTGTTCCCTGGTCACATGGTTTTTTTTTTACATATTCAAGCCCAGGGTGTGTTTATAATTTGGACTCGTGCTATTTGAAGTCCTAATATATCATAAATATATCCTGTCATTAAACTCTTTGCAAGACTTTTTTTTTTTTTTTTTTTTTTTTTTTTTTTTTTTTTTTTTTTGCCTTTTCTTTTTATTTACTTTGAGAGAGACAGGGAAAGGGAGAATCCCGAGCAGGCTCTGTGCTGACTGTGCGGAGCCCGATGTGGGGTTCAGTCTTACGAAACCATGAGATCATGACCTGAACCATAGTCAAGAGTCGGACTGAGCCGCCCAGGCACCCGTGTAAGACTGTTTTTAAAAGTCTTTTCGGGGCGCCTGGGTGGCGCAGTCGGTTAAGCGTCCGACTTCAGCCAGGTCACGATCTCGCGGTCCGTGAGTTTGAGCCCCGCGTCAGGCTCTGGGCTGATGGCTCGGAGCCTGGAGCCTGTTTCCGATTCTGTGTCTCCCTCTCTCTCTGCCCCTCCCCCGTTCATGCTCTGTCTCTCTCTGTCCCAAAAATAAATAAACGTTGAAAAAAAATAAAAATAAAAAAAAAATTGTTACCATTTAAAAAAAAAAAGTCTTTTCTGCTTATAACATATTTGTAAAAGAAAATTCAAACAATGTGGAAATAAACAACTCCACCACCCCCAAGGTAACCACCGTTAGCATTTTGGTGACCCCTCCCAGATCACGTGGTATAGGTAAATAAGTTGGACATAGTTTTACATAAATAGGATCATAATAAACATACACTTTTAAATTAGTTTTAACTCACAGACATTGTTTTAAGCTAGTATTGTATTTTTTACTTTTTGTAGATGTATGTAGACACAAACTATCTTTTAATGGAGATATATAATGTATATATAAATGTTATATCAATGTAACAAAACGTAACCAACCCCTTATTTTATATTTAAAACTTTTCCAAATTTTCATTCTTACAAACTGTGTTATGCGTTTTTACCTATGTGTCCATCTGTCTCTTCCGGGAAAATTAGCTGAAATGTCTTGCTAGGTTAAAAAGCATATGTATTTTGAGCTAAGACACTGCCAGTGGAATTCTTTTTAGGAGGGCATTAGAATGACATTTGAATGGAATCTTCTTAAACACATCTTGGAAGACTGTCCTTGTGTGGCAGGAAGACTCATGAGCCTTGAATTTGCCCTCCTGAATGCTGCAGTGAAGGCCGGTGAGGGTCTCCCCAGAAGTGGGCTGTGGGCTGCTCTCCTGTTAGGACAGCAGCCAGCTTTGGACCCTGCAAGTCTGGGACCACAGCTGCCGCCTATGGGCCTCTTATCCTGCTCTAAACAGCTGATATCTTACGTCCTGTGTGTAGGGAGCTCCTCTCGGCCTGGCCTTGCTGGGTGCAAGCTGCAGACCCCAGGGCTAAAGTTTAGAGTAGAGGCTGTGGTTTTTGCATGGGGACATGGTTCCTGCCGAAGCTTCCACAGAGGCCAGAGTACTGTGTGTCTGGAGGTGACCATCTCACTGTTTCTTTTCTGTCAGGGCAGAGTGGCTGGTCATATGATGAGTAACATGTTTATTTAAGCCAGTTCTCAAAGAGGACGAGGTCAAGGATTCCAGTTTGATGGGAAATAAGGCCAGGCATGGAGGCACAGCGTGGGGCTTTCTTTCAACATTGAAGCCGACAGTCCTGAGCCAAGTGATTGGTTGTCAGGCTGCCTGTGTTAGCAGGATTTCTCTTTGAAACAAATCTTTTTAAACAAAAAGCAGCATACTCCTCAGATAATGTAACAGGGCTGTGTTTCTGTTTCCAGGGTGGGTTAGGGCTGTGTACCTTCACCTATTTTTAGAAGAGAGGGATTCGTCGGCCCTTTGGATGGCCTGCCTGGTAAGCCCCACACCCTACAGCCTGTGCCTCCTGCGAGTGCCTGACTGTTTAGAAGCTGCTCAGAGCTGGGCGATCAGGTACTTCCCGTGGGAGGTGGAGCCCTGGTGCCCACCTGACCACACAGGCCTGCAGACTGGTCATTCCTTCCTGGATTCTCTAAACCCCACGCCTTCCTCAAGCACTGCGGCGAGCAAATTGGATAACGTTCCTGCCATTTGAGTCAGGTGTCTCCTGGGGGCATGTGGGGGTATGTAGCAGAGCCCCAGAGATGGGCCTGGCCCCCGCAGGGCCGTGCAGATGGAGTAGGGTGATGGAGAGCCATGGGCAGGGTTAGCAGGGTCTCTGTGGGACCTGACGGAAGTGTCGCTGCAGGGGTTGGTTCGTGGGAAACCTGCCGCGCTGCCTTCCCTGAAGCCTGGCGGTAACTGCGCACTCCTGCGTGTCCTAGACCACATGCTCTGGGAGGCAGGGCCCCGCCTGTTCATCTTTGGAAGCGTCTCCCACAGTCAGGACCCAGGTTCAGTCAGGACCTGGTTGTCTGGAGTGGATGCTACTGTTTTGTTCAACATTGCCAAAGGCAGGCAGAATGAGAAATGCCAGCCCCCTTTGGGGTTGAGCTTTCTGGCCCTTGTTGGGGATGGGCAGACACAGGTGTCAGCATGGGGATTTTAGAGGGATGATCTAGCTTCTAGTACCTTCTGAAAGTCAGGTCCTTGCCAGTCCCTTTTGACCCTATTGATGGTACCTGGGGAGGTCAGCCAGCCCTAACTTGGCACCATAAATTATGGAGCCCTCCCCTGGGGATTCACTCATAATGGCTACAGAATTACCAGCTCTTTGCTAGTTTCCTCGTTCAGCTAAGACGATGTCTCAGTAGGCCTCATCCCAGTTTGTGGTTGTGCTTCTGCTCCTCCATTTAGCACCCCATTACTGAGCACCCACAGGTTGGACAATTACAGGCTCACCTCACATACGGGCTCCTGCCCTCGAGGGACTGGGGAAGACAGTGACCACCCAGGTGAGTGTGCTGTGGGAGCCAGAACGGAAGGTCCCGGAGGTTTTTCATGAGGAGATGGCACCAGGCTAAGCACAATGGGCAGACTGAAAAGCGTGTGTGAGTTCATGGGAGAAGCAACAGGTTGTGGGGCTCAGTCTCGAAGCACCAGGCTGAAGTGAGCCTGGGAAGAGATGGTAGGAGAGGACCAGGGGGCCAGCGAGCACCAAGACGGTCTGGTGATTGTTCCCTTGCCTGCCAACAGTGGGTGTGCGCTAATGAGCTGGGACTAGAGTAGGAAGCCCCTGGCAGAGGACGCCGTCGGCTAAGAGACCCCACAGGACTGGCAGACAGGAGAAGACATGTAGGGAAAACGCCTAGAGTGATGTACAAGCTCTGTGACCAGTTGCACGTCTCAGATGACCTCAAGTTGAGATGGGTCTTACTTAGCAAGTGGCTGATTCAAACATCTTCTGTAGGTAAGGAGTAGTTGATAGGTATTAATCTTAAATTGTGCTCTCTTAAGCATCTTGCATTCGAACCATCTTTGCTGGAAAAGGGCACCAGGATCTGAACACATTGAAATTCTTCCTCTTAGCCACAGGCTAGCCCACTGAGTCTATGCCTAAGTTGTGGTCTTAGTGTAACAAAGCTGGGGGCACTATTTATGTTCCTATTGTTAGTCATGTTGAACCCGTCGAATGTCACTCCATCTGGAGGAAAATCTTTTTAGGAAGGAGTGAAGTTACTTAAGAGAGCCTACAGTTACCTTCGACCCTGGAGGGCCCAAGAGGCAAGGACGCCCCTGGGACAGGCTCTGCCCGCTCTGTGTAGCCGTGTCTGTTTAAAAGGTTTTCTTGTTCCAGAGGGCAGGTGTGGGAGGCCAGGAGCCGGTGGAAGTCCAGGTGGACTCTCAAAAGCCCACGCTCCAGCTGAATCTGGCCTCAGCAGAATTCACAGGGAACAGAAGGGAGTCATCCCGCACGGGCAGCTGGACAGGAAAGGGGATGGTCTGTTTTAGAAAAATGGTTTCCAAAGCCCTGTGTGAAATTACTGTGGTGCCCCTCCATCCCAGGCCCTTGGACTCACAGCTCTGGAGATGTTTGCCTATTCATTTGTTCCTTTTTTACTTTTCTTTCTCCATCACTTCCCAGACTTCCAGCACCGTTATGCCAGCCTCACCCCCTTCTCTGTGTCTGTGTGACTCCACTGGGTGGCCGTGCTGGAGAGAACACAGATGATTTACCTGCACTAGCTTGGAGTCCAGAGATATAAAAATTTCCACTGTGAACTTTTCTCTCCCAGAAGCGTAAGCAAGATTTGGATTTCCTCCTGCACAGTGGTCTGTCTTCCTGTTTTTGCCGGTATCTCTATTTTCCACCCTGTCCTGTGGGAAAATGATTCAGCACGGAGGCCACCGGCCACAGCACATCCCCTGGCACCCCAGGTCTTCTCCCGAGCCGTTGCGTAGCAGCCAACACATGCAGACAGAACTGGGACGAGGCTGACAGCTGGACTGGGGAACGCAGGCAGGATGCGGCCCCTGGCCCGCCAGCCCCACCCCTGCCCACCACCAGGCTGGGAGACCGTGCAGGGGAGCGTCACTACAGTGTGTATTAACCACTGATAGTGGAAAAACCTCCGTAACATAAAACTTACCATTTTAACAATTTTAAGTGTACAGTTCGGTAGGGTCAGGTGCGTTCCCACTGGTGCATGGTCGCCAGCCGTCTCCTGAACTTACATCCTCCACACTGAAACTGTACCCATTAAACCTGACGTGTTGGGTGAGTTCAGGTCAAGCTCCGGTCGGATACTTTCCCAGAACATATCCATGTATATCTGATGTACGTCTGTCATCTTGTTAAAAATTTCAAATCAGAGGGTAAGGAATTATACTTTTTCCAAAAGCACATTGTCACTTGCTGATGGGAGTCACCACATCCCTGCAGAGAACCAGGCCTTCCCTGGGGGCTGCGTCTGTGGCCCAACCCTTCTCCCTCTGGCTGCTGGTGACCGCACCGGGACCCGGGGCTGGCAGGGACGGCCGTGCATGTTGTAAGTCTCAAGTTAAATTACCCCAGGAGGAAGCGCCTTCCAGACACTCTGGACATAGCAGGGCATGAGCCATGACTCAGAACAGTCGGTCACCCCATCCCTGTCTTCCGCTTGCTGGGGACCCTCTGACCTGTGGGGAGTCCAGGTTGGGAAGTCATCCCGCGATGGCAGCCTCTGTGCTGCCTTTATGTGCTGGGACAGGAGACCGCTGACGGCCTGGGGCTTCTCTGTCAGTCCAGCAACAAAGAGCTGCGGATGTGCTTTCTCCTGGACATCTCTCATTCCGTGTCGCAGACACTGGGGGGGGGGGGGGGGTACATCGTGACAGCCCAGCTACACAGCTCCCTCCCTCCCTGTGGCTGATAAGCCTGGAGGCTCCACTGACAGACCTAAGAGCAGGAAGATGGTGAGGTTTGGGACGGTGCCACTGCTTTTCCAGACCCAAGTGCTGCTGCTCTAACCATCCTGCCTCCGCCCTGCCTTCCCCGGCATCACCAGACCGCCTGTGGCACCCCCTCCCTGGGTGTCGCCGGACCGCGTGCGGCACCCCCTCCCTGGGTGTCTCTGGACTGTGTGCAGGGCCCCCAGGTGTCGCCGGGCCGCATGTGGGGCCCCCTCCCCGGGTGTCGCTGGACCTCGTGTGGGGCCCCCGGGCGTCGCCAGACCGCATGCAGGGCCGCCGGGTGTCGCCGGAACGCATGCAGGCCCCTGGGTGTTGCCAGACCACGTGCGGCACCCCCCCCCTCCCCGGCGTCGCTGGACCGCGTGCAGGGCCCCCGGCACAGCCTACCCTTCAGTGCATCCCAACAGCCGGCCCTCAGAGCAGTCTCCCCTCAGCCTTGGCCCGCCCTGGGCTGCAGTTGGGGTGGACATTTGGTTGAGGCCTCTCGGTGGGGGGGGGGGGGGTCCCTGCCCATCCCCATGTGACTTCAGTGGAGAGGTCGGCCTCAGTGACCCCAAGAGAATAATTATCGATGCCGCTTATCTGCAGGAGCACGTGCCCTGCCACAGGACACTTTGCGTGTCGGTGTCTCCTGTAGAGTGCCCTTTCACCTTTGACCTGAGCACCACCCAGGGTTTTCCAGCTTCCCTCGGTGGTTGCACAGAGGTTCTTTGGTTAACACGGAGAATATAAAGCACACATTTTCGATGTTCAGGATCACCAGTGGGCGGAGTCAGAGGATTCGGGGTCTGGGAGACAGGTTGTCTGGGTGAAGAGGGGAACCCCCACGTGGGGAAAGTGTAACCTGGACTGTGTCTCTAAGGAACAAGTCCTCGGGGTGCCGCCCCCCCCCCCCCCCCCGCCATTGCCCAGTGCGCAGGCACGAAGGGTAGCAAACGCTAACAGAGCCTCCTGCTCCGTCGGGATCACAGGAATTTGAGGTTGCTGTAACGCTAAGGGGTTGTGTAGTCCAGCCCCATGACCTACAGGTGAGGACACAGGCCCTGCACGTGGTGCTGCAGATCTAAGGGGCTGCTGATTCCACAGGAGGCGTTGCTGGGGTTCCTGCTGACTGCCAGGCGCCGCTGAAGTTAAATCTGCCCTAAACCCTCACTGCTTTTCAGTCTTCATGCCCGGTGCTGCAGACCCCGATAATGCTCCCGTGCCCCCCTGCTGCCAGGGTTGTTCTCCAGATGCTTTGCCTGGCCTGGCCAGTGACTGCTGAGCATTCCTAGGACGGGTGTGGGTGGGGCGGAGGGGGGTGACAGGCTGCACACATGGTGTGTGTTTCACAGGCGTTTCTGAGTCGGTGTTACAGACAGGCACTCGTGAGCCCTATTTTCTGCACGTGGGCAGTGATTTTCTTGTGTGGGCTGCAGGGGCCAGTGAGGGTCCAGGGGCTGTGCGGTCGTCACGGACGAATCAGGGCACCCTCGCCCACAGACCCCACAGCACCCTTCCTCCTGCCCACCACTCCGCCAGCCCATAATGTGGGGCTGGGCTGTCTCTTTCACAAAGGAGAACCTGAGCCCCAGAGAGCTGCCAGGGTCCAACCTGTGCCTGGATCTGCCTGTCCAAAGCCTGTGCTCTTGTGTCTCCTCCCACGGCCGTAGTTGCAAAGAAAGCAAGCCCTGGGCACACGTACTGCCCGGCACATGGGTTAGAGTCTCCGTTTGCCTGAGGGGGAACGTCAGGAAATGGCCTAGGATGGCAAATTCCTTGGATGACAGCATCTGGAGGGTGAGCCAGCGTGCATTGTGGCTCTCTGTCTGCCCACCAGGCGTGACCCCAGCCAGGACTTTCCTGGCCCAGATGGTTGTTGCCGCACTGGGCAGCTTCTTAGAAATGCCAGGAAGATGACGCGTTCCAGGGGTTTCAAGACATATTAAGTGGACAACACAGAGTTCAAAACTGCGTGTGCTACCTTGCCCTCCGTAATGGAAGGCGACGGTAAGAATCTGTGTTCATATTTGCTTACATTTGCATAAGTAGACTGCAGATAAATAAGCTAAATAAACTGCAAAAATCACAACGTTGGGTGGGGGTGGAGAGTGGCTCTGGGTTTGGGGGTTCTGTTTGGGTGATGAAATGTTCCGGAATCAGTTACATGGCTCTGTGAAGCACCAGAAACTTGATTTGCACACATTCAGCAGTGAACCCTGGTAGATAAATCACATACCGTGTGATGTCTCGGTCCAGCTGCTTAAAACATCTTCCTGAAGCAGCACCGCGTTTGGCTCGGAGCCTCCATCCAGTTATTTGACACTAGCTGAATTCTTGGCGTTTTGCCCCTTTGCTCCAGAAGGAGATGGAGGGGGGAGGGGCTCCCGTGAACCCTCGTGGCCCCAGGAAGGACTGGGGGCAGGGGCTGCACCCCGAGCATGGTGAGGAGGCGCCTCGCGTGTGCTGCTACAGCTCTCGCTGGTGTCCGTGCGCAGGAGATGTTAGTGCAGGAGCAGAAGACGGCAGAAGTTGGCGGTCTCCTTGGTGGGCTCAGAGGAACAGAGCCGTTGGCCCAGTGGCCCTCCCCTTAGGACGGGCTGCTCCTGCGGGACTGGGCCTTGGTGGAGTCAGGAACCGCCTCTCTGGGGCTTCTGCCATCCCCTCGGAGAGGAAGGAGGGTGGTCGGTCCAGCGCGCCAGCCAGGCCTGGGCTGTTAACGCTGGCATGAGAACCACTGAAGGAGGTCCACTCTAAGTACAGGCTTTCCTGCCAGCGGTTATTTTCGGCTGTTTCGATTACAGTTGTCCTCTCCGGTAACTGCCATGATGTTCCATAAACACAGGCTGAAGCACAACGTGGCTGCAGGGCCAGGGCTGGGCGGGCAGACACGTGGATGGTCCTGCTCCTCCTGGAGGTGACAGCGACCCTGTGAGGCTTCAAGTAGAGACTCAGAGATTGAGCCAGTGAGTGGCAGCCATGGCCTCCGACTCGGTGGATGCTGTCACCGATGCACCCTCTGTGGGCACCTGAAACTGCTCTGTGAGCTGGGGACGCGCAGCTGCAGCCGATCACCCAGCCCAGGCTCTCCGGGCCCCACCAGGCTCGACCGTAGGTTAGGCAAGCTGGCTTTCCCGAAATACCCACTGTCCATTGTGCCCTGGCAACTGCAGCGCAGAGCAACTGGCATGGATGCCGTCCTGCTTCTGAGACAGGCTCCCGAGAAGCTACGGGAAGTCAGTCGACGATTTCGTTGGGAATTGGGAGGGGTTCTCGTTTCTGCTTTCCCATCTCCTTTCTCCTACGCCACAAACAAGGCTTCAGTGTCCGGTGTGGAAGACAGAGGGCGCTTCTCCTTGGGAAGGGGAGGGGAGGGGACAGGACCCGAGTCACTTTGGCCACCAGCAAGGTTGGGTGGGCCTGCTGAGGCGAGACCTGCTGCTGGTTGTTATTCACCACTGGGGATGCCAAGTGCAGACCGCGGGCCAGGACAGGCCAGTGTTCTTTGTCCCTGGTTGGAACGGAGGGTGCACAAACCATCGCTTCTGGGTCTCAGAAGGTGGCCCCAGAGGCCTGGGGGACACCAGCTCCATGTCCTGGTGCCCCCTCACTGTGCCGGTAATAGCTGGGCCCCTGGAGCCATGGGAGCACTCGTGCCCACTTCCCAGTGGTTCCTCGGTCCAGTTCGGGGACACAGGACGAAGCGGCGTCTGACTGCTTTACAGCAAAGACTTGGGAGGAGCAGGAACCCTCTGGAGTGCAAAGGGTTGACTGAGTCCACTTCTGGCTTGTGAAGTCTATTGTCTGAGATCAGCTCTGTGTTTCTGTTAGTCTCGCTCCCTTGGAAACACCCCTGTCCTCCACTTCCTGGGTTAGCCTTCGCCCTTCAAGGGGACCACAAGGGGAGAGAGCCCCAGCTTCTCAGCTCACCGGCCACGCCGCCCTGGGCAGTCCCCTTCATCTCTCTTGTAACCCAGCGTCCTTCCTGTCAGACTCAGAAATGTTCCTGGCATATCAGCTCCAGCTGCTGCCACCCTCCTTCCCCTTCCTGTGGCCCCTGGAGCAGGTGCGCGGAGCTGTGGGTGCAGGAGGTGGGGCACAGGTGCCCCAGGACCTCCCTGAGAATGAGCTGCACCCCTCATCAAAGCTGGTCTTTGGGCCCCCCGTGTGCATGGTCCTCACACTGCCCATCACATGTGTTCTGTCTGCAGGACGACGTTCCTTCCACTCCGGAGCGAAACTTAAGAACCAGGCTTCACTGTTCTTAAGTTTCGCTCTGGAGTGGAAGGAACGTCGTCCTGCAGACAGAACGGTTCCATATTGAGCTCTCAGTGGGAGACACCTGCTGTGCAGAGCTGTGGGGACTGCCCTACGTCCATGGGGGATACCATGAGAACTCTTTTTTTATTATTATTTAAATTCAAGTTAGTTAACATACAGTGCAATATTGGTTTCAGGAGTAGAATTTAGTGATTAATCACTTGCATACAGCACCCAGTGCTCATCACAAGTACCCTCCTTAATACCGGTCCCCTATCTAGCCCATCCCCCACCCACCTCCCTCCATCAACCCTCAGTTTGTTCTCTGTCATTAGCAGTCTCTTGTAATTTGTTTCTCTCTCCTCTTGTTTCCTCCCTTCCCATATGTTCATTGCTTTTCTTTCTTAAATCCCACACATGAGTGAAATCATATGGTATTGGTCTTTCTCTGATTGACTTATTTCACATACTGTAATACATTCTAACTCCATCCATGCCATTGCAAATAGCAAGATTTCATTCTTTTTTATGGCTGAGTGGTATTCCAGTGTGTGTGTGTGTGTGTGTGTGTGTGTGTGTGTGTGTGTGTGTAAACACCACATCTTCATTATCCGTTCATCAGTCAATGGACATTTGGGCTCTCTCTGTAGTTTGGCTATTGTTGATAATGCTGCTATACACATTGGGGTGCATATATCCCTTTAAGTCTGTATTTTTGTATCCTTTGGGTAAATACCTATAGTGCAATTGCAGGATCATAGGGTAGTCCTATTTTTAGTTTCTTGAGGAACCTCCATGCTGTTCTCCAGAGGGGCTGCCCCAGTTTGCATTCCTACCAACAGTGAAGAAGTTTCCCCTTTCTCCTCATCCCCACCAACATCTGTTGTTCCTTGTGTTGTTAATTTTAGCCATTCTGACAGGTGTGAGGTGGTATCTCAATGTGGTTTTGATTTGTATTTCCCAGATGATGAGTGATGTTGAGCATCTTTTCATGTGCCTGTTAGCCATCTGGATGTCTTCTTTGGAAAAAAAAGTCTATTTGTGTCTTCTGCCCATTTCTTAAATGGGTTACTTGCTTTTTGGGTGTTGAGTATAATAAGTTTTTATAGCTTTTGGATACTAACCCTTTGTCAGATAGGTCATTTGCAAATATCTTCTCCCATTCTTAGGCTGCCTTTTAGTTGCGTTAATGTCTCCTTCATGGAGATAAAAGGCTCCTGTGCAGAAGTTTTTTATCTTGATGAGGTCCCAGTAGTTCATTTTTGTTTTGGTTTCTCCTGCCTCTGTCGATGTGTGTAGTAAGAAGTTGCTCAGGCTGAGGTCAAACAGGTTTTTGTCTGTGTTCTCCTCTAGGATTTTGATGGTTTCTTGTCCCACTTTTAAGACAAAATTCATCCATTTTGAATTTATTTTTGTGTATGGTGTAAGAAAGTGGTCCAGTGTCATTCTTCTGCACGTCACTATCCAGTCTTCCCAACACCATTTATTGAAGAGACTTTTTTCCATTGAATATTCTTTCTTGCTTTGTCAAAAATTAGTTGACCATCCAGTTGTGGGTCCATTTCTGGGTTTTCTGTTCTGTTCCATTGATCTATGTGTCTGTTTTTGTGCAGGTGCCATACTGTCTTGATGACTACAGCTTGTAATATAGCTTGAAATCCGGAATCATGATGCCTCCAGTGTTGTTTTTCTTTTGAAGATTGCTCTGGCTATTCAAGGTTTTTTGTGGTTCTATACAAAATTTAAGATTGTTCTAGCTCTGCCAAAAATGCTGGTGCTATTTTGATAGGGATTGCATTAAATGTATGTATTGCTTTGGGTAGTATTGGATGTATAGAATTTATAGTATTGAAGTATAGAATGCTTTCCCATGTCTTTGTGTCTTCTTCAATTTCTTGTATAAGTGTTCTATAGTTTTCAGAGTATAGATCTTTTACCTCTTTAGTTAGGCTTATTTATTCCTAGGTATCTTACTGGTTTTGGTGCAACTGCAAATAGGATTGATTCCTTAATATCTTTTTCTGCTGCTTCGTTATTAGTGTATAGAAATGCAAGATTTTTGCAGGTTGATTGTATATCCTGCAACTTTGCTGAATTCATGTATTAGGTCTAGCAATTTTTTGGTGGTGTCTTTCAGGTTTTCTACATAGAGCATCATGTCACCTGCAAATGGTGAAAGATTGACTTCTTCCTAGCCAGTTTGGATGCCTTTTACTTCTTTTTGTTGTCTGATTGCTAAAGCTAAGCCTTCCAGTACTGTGTTAAATAGTAATGGTAAGAATGGACATCCTTGTCTTATTCCTGACCATAAGGGAAAGGCTCTTAGTTTTTCCCCATCGAGGATGATACTAGCTGTTGATCTTTCAGATATGACCTTTATGATGTTGAGGTATGTCCCATCTATCCCTGCTTTGTTGACAGTTTTTATCAAGAAAGGATGCTGCATTTTGCCAAATGCTTTTTCTGCATCTATTGACAGGATCAGATGGGTCTTATCCTTTCTTGTATTAATGTGGTGTATCACATTGATTGATTTGTGAATAGTGAACCAGCCCTGCAGCCCAGGAATAAATCCCACTTAACATGGAGAATTATTATTTTAATGTGTTCAATTCGATTTGCTCCAATCTCATTGAGAAATTTTGCATCCACGTCCAGGGCTATTGGCCTATAGTTCTCCTTTTGAGTGGGGTATTTGTCTGGTTTTGGAATCACGGTAATGCTGGCTTCATAGAATGAGTTTGGAAGCTTTCCTTCCATTTCTTTTTTTGGGACAGTTTGAGAAGAATAGGTATTAACTCTTCTTTAAATGTTTGGTAGAATTCCCCTGGGAAGCCATCTGGCCCAGGACTTCCGTTTTTTGGGAGACTTTTGATAACTGATTCCATTTCTTTGCTGCTTACGGGCCTGTTCAAATTTTCTATTTCTTCCTGTTTCAATTCTGGTAGTTTATATGTTTCTAGGAATTTGTCCATTTCTTCCTGATTGCCAAATTTGTTGACACATAATTTTACATAGTATATTCTTGTAATTGTATTTCTGTGGTTATAATCTCTCTTCTTTCATTCATGATTTTATCTATTTGAGTCCTTTCTCTTTTCTTTTTGATGAGTCTGGCCAGGCGTTTATTAATTTTGTTAATTCTTTCAAAGAACCAGCTCGCAGTTTCATTGATCTGTTCTACTGGGTTTTGTTTGTTTGTGTGTTTTGTTTCTATATCATTTTTTTCTGCTCTAATCTTTATTATTTCCCTTCTTCTGCTGGCTTTAGGCATTATTTGCTGCTCCTTTTCTAGCTCCTTTAGGTTTAGAGCACAACTCTTAATTGGATTCCTGCTCAATTTCTTACGTTGGTTCTAAGACCAGAAAAGATAAGACATTGACCATGAGGTAGATTTTAGGGACTGGGGGTGAAATGCTTGTTAGCGCTCAATTACAGATGAGACTGAGCAGCTACCTGGGGTTAGAGGGTGAGTGTGCATGAGTGTGTGTGTCCTACTATAACCCAGAGTCTTTGGTTATGTGCCTGGAGTGATTTTGCTTCGGGATGGCATGACGTTCAGGTAATTTTGGCTCCAAATTTAGGGAGATAGGAAAGACAAAGTTAATTTACTTTCATTAATGTTAGTTTTTAATCCCTTCTTCCTAATGTGTTAAAAGTCAAAACACCTTCTGAGGACATAATTGGCCATTCAAAATGGATTTGTAAGTAGATACCCAGTGGCTTAGGCACCTGTGTGCACCAGGGAATTCATTGCTCATACTAGCCAAGTGAATCAGCACTCACTAGACTTTTACTAGTTGAGGTAAATTACTGGCAAATATCCAGGCTGCCCACCTAAAGTGTACAGGACCTTGCAGATCATCATAGACTACGATTTTCTTTTCTTTCATTTAAAAAAAAAATTTTTTAATGTTTATTTATTTTTGAGAGAGAGAGAGAGAGCACACGCAAGCAGGGGAGGAGCAGAGAGAGGAGGAGATACAGAATCTGAAGCAGGCTCCAGGCTTGGAGCTGTCAGCACAGAGCCTGACGTGGGGCTTGAGCTCACGAACCGTGAGATCATGACCTGAGCCGAAGTCGGACGCTCAACCAACTGAGCCCCCCAGGCGCCCCTACGATTTTCTAATAGTACTCCAGAAAGAACAGTTTCCTTGAGTCCAGAGCAGGACCTGGGAGGATAAGAGGGCCTGATGTAGACGCGTGCTCAGCCCTGTGTTGGATCCTGAGTGTCGGCAGGGCACTGGGAGGCACCGGATCCAGGCACAGATGATGAGGGGAAGCCCCAGAAAACAAGCCCAGACGCCTGCTCCAGGTTTATCTCCGGGCTTGGCCTCTCTCCTCACCGTGCTGGAGATGGCTTGTCTGCTGAGGTCTTGGTTGTGCCTTTGCCAACTCAGAGGACTGGACGGGGGTCTTCCCCACCCAGGGGAGCGAGGCCCCCTGTCCACAGGTCGCAGGGAGGGAGGGTCTCGTCAGCCGAGTGAGGAAGGCGCAGGCTCTCAGGGCTGCCCGAGGTGGTGGCCGTCACTAAAGTGGTGGCTTGAGGGTGAAGGAGGCGCTTTCCTCGTTCCAGACTGGTGTCATCTGTCACCGTGGCACCTGAATCTCTGCCTCCATCCTGCCTCTCAGTTGCTTATCTGGTAAAGGTGCCATTACAGCTAATGAAACAATGTTGGTGAAGTGCTGAGGCTCCTTGGTTCGTGTGAAGCATCACCGAAGCCACGCGAACACGGGCTTCGTTTCACCACTCTCCTCCCTTCCACGGACTGAAACCAATGGCAGATGTTTGTCACCACCCTGGGAATGCTGCTGCCTCTTCTGCAAAGCCCGAGGCTTCACTGCTGTCGCCTCCGAGACCTTCACAGAAGCTGGGATAGAACTGTCTGGAATGGCCAAAAGTTCCAAGTTTGTACAAAGTAGGAGGAAAAGAGCCTTCCGCACAGTGGATGGCCGCCGTGGTCAGAAATGCACTACAAACCAGCACGGCTGTGATCACGGCACCTCAGAGGAGTGGGGGTGGGTGGGGGAGGTCTGCAGTCGGCCAGGCCTTCCCAGGTGTGGCAGCCCCTGTCCCCCGCCATGAGACCCGCAGCCTGGGGACAGGCGTGGAAATGGAGATGCGAACATATCCAAGAAAGCGAGGCAGGCACTGGGTCGTGTGGTTTAATTCCCTAGCAGTGATTTTAGTCCACTTGGGAAGGAGAATAGATTAAAAGTCAGGAGACGGTTAGGATCTCTCACAACTCTTTTCCTTAGGAGGCGTTCTGAGACTGCAGCACCAGGGAAGCGTGTGCTGTTGGCCGGTGAGACCGAGTGCTTCTGTTTCCTCCAAAGCTGGAAGGAACCATTTTATTTTGTAATGAAGTTTTCTGAACAAAGACTTTATTGAGATATAATTTATATATCACATAATTCACCCATTTCAAATGTGCAGTTCAGTGGTTTTTAGGGTGTTCACAAAATTGTGCCACCATGAACAAAATCAGCTTTAGAGTCTTTTCGTCACCCCAAAAAGAAAGTCTGCACCCGTTAAGTTCTTTCTCCCCCAGCCACTGGGCTGGTCTCCATCTCTGTGGATCTGCCTGTCCTGGACATTTCACGTAAGTGAACTCGTGCAGTACGTGGTGGTCCGTGACTGGCGTCTTTCACTCCACACCGTGTTCCTCAAGGGTAACCGTGAATGACACTCCATCGTGTGGATGGGCCACGGTCCGTTCCATTCCTTCACTGATGGACACTTGAGTTGTTTCCCCTTTTGGCTGCTGTGAACATTTGTGTACAAGTCTCTGCACGCGGGGTTCCATTCAGTCTGGGGGTTCCTCGAAAGCGTGAACAAGGAGTCACCACGTGACCCAGCAGCTCGCCTTGGGGGTCACTGTTACTTCGTCGTCTCCCCCCTGGGCACCTCCCACGTCCTTTTCTCAGCTAAGTGCCCTGACTAGAACCTCCAGGGCAGCATCCCGTCCAGGAGCGGACGTCCTCGCCCTGCTCCTGACCTTCCTGATGGAGGCTTCACCTTTCACCATCCCCGTGACTATTGCCGTGGGCTCTTCATGAATGCCTTCTATTGGGTTGAAGGTCTAATGTTTCTTTCTTGCATCAGGGGTCAAATGCATCTGGGGGAGGGTTCTTAATTTCATCTTGTTTGAGAAATAAAACGGACCAAGGAAAACAGAGCTACTGAGCACTAACATATTCACAAAAAAAAAAAAAAAAAATCAATAAAATCAGGGTTTGAAGCTCTTTCTGTAGCGTCAACCTTCACTGAACACGCATCCCTGGAGTTAAGAGTTTAGGTCTGTGTCTGTACAAGTGGCTTCTTTAACTGCTCGGCGCAGATGAGGATGTGTGAGTGGATCTCCTGACTTGGAGAATTTTAACTTCATGCCACAGCCTTTTGTACAGGATACTCTTTTCTCCCCACCCCACTTTTTCTTTTTTTTTTTTTTTTTCCTTCTTTCTTAAAAGAAGTGTAAGAAGTCATTGAGGTTGGTTTTGATATGGAAAGATCGTGCTGACTGGTTTACTAAATTCAGCTTTTGTGGCCTGAGGGCTGGTGGGGAGCTAAAGCCAAAGGAATGTCTGTAGAAGGAAGGAGGTTTTTCCCCGTTATTCATAGCACAGGGACGGAAACAAAGGATGAAACCATTCAAGGCCACACTGGAGGCCCTGCGGGAGCCAGGCCTGCGGCGTATGCCCTCGGGGACCAGTGAGAATTGTCTCAAGGGTGCCGGCAGTCTGTCAGTTGGTTGTTTTAGTTTTTACAAGAACCATTGGGAAGACCAGCATATTTTCCCCCCTCTGCTGTTTGTGTCTCTGCCCAGTGCTCAGTCATGGCTAGTTTCACGGAAGCTTCTCGGGTCTGGAGGTTCTCATTTCTTCGATGCCTCCTTCCGACGGATGCGGGCATGTGGGCCGGTCTCCAGGGAGGACCTCTGAGCCTCCCCTCTGCGCTGATGGCCGCTGGCTGGCCCCCAGGCTCGGGGGATCTCTGACCCATGGCTGGCGTGCTGCTCCAGCTTTCTGGCATGTGGTGCCCTCGACTACTGCACAGTAGACTAAGGCTGTTTATCACCTCCCAGGTGATTTCAGGGTAATTGAGAAAAGTGTTGGATTAGCGCCCGTTTTTCCAGTGAGAGCTGTCTTTATGCAGTTTGTGTCCTTCTGAGAACACATTGGCCAAAAACATTAATACCTTAGAGTGTGAATTAACTTTTAGTATGTATTTGCAGATATTATTAGAAATAAGTTTAGAGTTGAGGTATCAAAATGTGTCAAGGTTGATCCCTCGGCCATTAACAAATAAACGTGTTTATCGTCAGTAGAAGCTGAGTTCTCTAAGATGGTTCCAGAGCCCAGAGCCACACGCAGCACCTGTCCTGGCTCCTTCAGGCCTTCCTTGAGTGCGACTGGGAACGGAAAGCAGGGCTGCTACTTGTCTGAGCCACCCAGCAGAGTGGCCAGGCGTTTTGGGAGAGGGACTCCGCAGTTCAGGGTCAAAGGCAATGTCACACTGTGGATGCAGGAGGACCTCGAGTACTTTGGGTGACATGGCCAGCAGATGGCAGGACACCCAGCCGCAGTTTCCCTCCTAGCACAGGTGAGGAGCAGAGAGGCAGATACAGGTGTGTGAGAGCTCTGGCTCACCGGGGCTTCCCACCGGCGATATGCACGTGGTCCCAGGATCTTGTTAGGGTGCAGGTTCCATCGAGCCAGGCCAGCTCTGATTTTGCTCATCTCGCTCCCTGGGCAGCTTCACAGACCAGCCTGCACAGCAAGACCCTGCAGCGGCTCACACAGGGCCGGCTTGGTTCCACTGGGAGGGGCGACACCAGACCCCGTCAGAAAGGCCAGGAGTAGAAGACGGGTCCCAGTAGGGGCCACGCTGTCATGAGAATGGCCCAGCCCTCCCCTGCCGGCCTCCCGTCCCAGCCTGCCATAGGCCCGGACCCAGACTACACGCCTTGTGTGGACGCTGGGGTAAGAGAAGGGTCACTTCTGCAGGCAGCTGTGTGGGCGCTCCGTGTCCCGAGTCAGAACCCAGGATGGCTGGGGGTGAGTTCCCACGGAGGCCCAGGCTCAGGTGTTCTGAAGGCTGCTTCCTACACCACCCCATGTGTTCCCGTGTGCACACTGCGGCTCCCAGAGACCCGGCCGGGGCAAGGACAGCCACATGCCCGTCACCTGCCCTCCCGGGGCTCCTCCATTGTGGGGATGTCGTGCCTGCTCCCGCCCCAGGACCTGGTTTCTCCCGCTGACCGTAGCCTGGTCTTCTGGCCCATTCCCTGTGTGTGGCCCACAATCCCTTCCAAGCCTGAGAAAGGCTCCCAAGTGCCAGGCTCTTGGGCAGTGGACAGACAAGCCCTCCTGAGGCTGCAGCCAGGAGACAGGAGCACAGGTGGCTGCAGGGAGTAAGGGAGGGGGGCTGTCCAGATGTGGTTTAGGTCAGGGGCCCACCTGCACTGCACCCTCACAGTGGCCCAACCACACACAGACACCACAGGGCCACACTGGTTCTCTCGTTCGACCCATGTTTTCACACAGTGACTGTTACTCAGTTTCAGGCCTCTGGGCAGCCGGACTCTGCAGGGGGCCACCTGCCACGTGCTGGACATGTGTGCACATCAGGGGTTGTACCTCGGCACTGCCGCCTAACTCTGCTGTGGGGGCATCCTGCGTGTGTGGGGTGCTTATCAGCACCCCAGCCCCCTCCCGCATGATGCCAGTAGCACCCCCAGTTATGACACCACGTGTCCCTTGGGGTCAGGAACCTCTGGGGTAAGTCATGACTGTTCCCTGGGTGTCCTTTTCGGTGCTGTGATGAGGAAGGGGCTGGGCTTACAGGCTGAGGGTCTTGCTTCCCCAGGAAAGGCCAGCCCCCCACCCCAGACCCCCCTGGCTCTCAGGCATGTGGAGCATGTGCTGACGTAATAGGCTGGAGCTAGACCAGTCTTGCTTCTTACAGAGATCAAGAGTTCCTACCATGCTGACTACCCCATCACTCTGGCATCATAGAGACAAATAGTTGTTGTTTTTCTTAATGTTTACTTATTTTTGAGAGAGAGAGAGAGAGACAGAGATAGAGATAGCATGAGTGGGGGAATGGGGAGGGGCAGAGAGAGAGGGGGACACATAATCGGAAGCAGGCTCCAGGCTCCGAGCTGTCAGCGCAGAGCCCGACGCGGGGCTCGAACTCACGAGCTGTGAGATCATGACCTGAGCCGAAGTCAGACGCTTAACCGACTGAGCCACCGAGGCGCCCCAAGACAAGGAGTTTTAAAAATGAGCCGGTCCTTCCGGAAACTTCCAGGGGCCATTTGCATGCCCCAGCCCCTGGGGTGGTTTCCAGCTCTGCTGCAGGTTAGCATCACAGGGGAACTTTAGGAGAATAAGGACACCAAGTCCTGGGCCCACCCAGGGGCTGGCTCATGCCCACGATCGTGTTCATGATCAGTCAGGAGGGCCCAGCGTCCCTGCCTACTGTCCTGTCCCACACCCTACCGGGAACCTCCCTGCACAGGAGCAGGTCAGCAGGTCTGCCCAGGACTGTACCTCCCAGAGCAGAGCAGACTCAGAGCCTTGACTCTGGGACCACCAAACTTGACTGTCCCTTGTCTTGAACACGACTTTGGACCCTGCCAGAGTCACGGCGCGCAGTCTGGTCAGACTTCTGCCTCCGTCCACAGGGAGGGGCCCGGTGGGCGCAGCTCTGCCAGCCGGGCCCCCACCTACTGCTGCTGTCTCATCAGTCTCTCCCAGAGTCCTTAGCTGGCTGCCAGGAAACCCGCCTGCACATCGGAGGCTTTGGCACAGCCTCACAGGTCGCAGCCCATGGGAACATCCGTGTTAGAGCCTCACCCCTAACCGACGCGTGCGATCAGTAGGATCGTTTGGGATCTGTGTTGCCCCAATCATTTGCTTTCATGGGACGGCACTCCCCGTGGTAGCGATGACCACCAGGCTTCAGGGGTAGCCATGGACTATTCGGGGTAAGCCCTAGCATTGTTCTCTGCCCCGGCGCTCACTTATCCAATGAGAAGGTGCAGCCTTGGGGGTGAAGCGGCTGTGCCAAGCCCCAAGCCCTGGGGGCACCCGTGCCCGTCTGCTGGCTGTCCCACGGCCAGCACAGGGGCCCCACTCCCAGCTGCTGGCTGGCCTTTCCCCCTTGGATCTGGCCGACGCCAGAAGCGCAGCCAGCCCAGCAGCTGAGACTGCATGCAGGGAGGCTCAGGGGCAGGAGGAGGCTCCAGGGCAGGGGAGGGGAAGCGTGGCATCGTTGGGGGACTCCACTCCCGTCCGCCCGCTGCAGTGGTGTTGGGGGGCCAGGACACAGCCCTGGCGGGGGAAGGAATTTCCCTGCACCGGCTGAGTGGGCAGGGGCGTGTTGCTGCAGTTCGAGACATGTGGCCTCATTGTGAGGGATGATATCATCTTGCCCTGGCCTAGCTGTGTGTCTGAGGCTGCCCCTCTGAGACACACCTGAGTGATTTCAGCTCCCAGCGATTACCCAGTAAAAATGTTCGCCTCTAGTTACACAAATATGGCCGCGGTCATGCTTCCAGGCCCTCCCTTTAGAGGCTCGTGGGCTTGGTGCCGGGAGGTTTGGCGAGGAGTCTTCCTCCGGCTCCTGTGGGCTTGAGGCAGGAACGGCAAGTCCCAACTGGGGTTTGTAATCAGCCCCCCCCCCCCCCCCGTCTCTGTGGCTTCCGCAAAAATGTAGGAAATCGGGTGGTTGATTCTTTCCCTTGACTCTGCACGTTCTTGATGAGTGGTCGGCCCAGATTGGATTTTCCTTCTCCCTTCTCGTTCTTCCCCTCCTTCCCAGCAGGAGGGGTAAGTGGCATAAACCCTTAAGGCTGTTTGGGAGTTAGGCAGGGTCGGGGCCAAGGTCAAGGGGAGAATTCGCTGCCCAGTGACCGGCCAGGCTCAGGGAAAGACACCTAAGGAAATCACGTTGAGTGCCCAGAGGCCCGGACACAGTGCCCCCCTCACCCCCTCACCCCCTCACCCCTTTTGTCGTAGATCCACATCCTGTTTGAGCAGCACAGAAAAGTTAGCCCCCGGCATCGTCCCACAGACCCTTGTCCGTGACTGACCTTTGCCCTCTGTCATGCGTGTTCTGCAGATGCAGACTCCCTTTGGTTTTCCAGGTGGGCGTGACCAGAGCTGTGCTGAAGGCGTTGCTCCTTCAGACTCTGAATGCCCTCCCCCCCCCCCGCACCTCCCACCCCCACAGATCTGCTGCCCCACCCCCCCTCCCTGGGGCGGCCCCGGAGCAGAGACAGCCCAGGAGTCTGTGTGCCTGTCGTGGGCAGGGTGAGGGCTGGCCACTAGGACACATGAGGAATCAGGCTGTTGGCTTGTCAGTTTCCCAGAAGACAGAGGCTCTGGAGAAGTCTTCCCGCCTTGAGTGCAGCCCTCAGGCCACAGCCGCGGTGACCACAGAGCTCACAGAGGACCAGAGTGGCTTGAGAGGCGGGAGTGCTGGTCCTTAGCCCTGGGCTGGCCCGGCATGCTCTGCTGGGTGGGGTTTTGTTGAGATGGCCGCAGTTGCTGGAGGTCACGCAGAGATCCTGTGTACGCAGCCCGCGTTCCCCGATGGTGACACTTTACACTGTGTGGCAAAATGTCACACGTTGACACGATCCGCCCATCCTGTTCAGGTCTCCCCGGCTTCCCACACGCAGTCACTTGTGTGCACTCATGCAGTTTTTAAGGGCAAATCTCAGCACTGCGATACCTGGTAAAATCAAACACACAAGGAAACATCCGTATTTACTGTCTGTGGCAATATGTGCTGTTTCATGGGACTGATTTCCCCTGTGCTTGTTTCCTGTGTTTTTTAGGGCTCAGCGAAGGGCTCCTTACTTAAGCAGTGGCTCACCTGCGGCCTGTGTCTGACACCTGTCAGTACTTGCCCTTGCCTTGTGGCCAGGCCCTTAGGGCTGGGCAGTGTATGAGATCTGCATTCCCAAGGCAAGTGGGCCCCAGGGGAAGCCTGCAAGGCTGACTTGTGTTTTTATTTGTTCCCGTTTTTACGTCTGTCTCCACTCCCTTCTCCCGCTGCCCCGGCCGGCCGCAGTAACGGGCCCTTCCCTGAGTCCCAGAGCAGCCGCTTCCTCTATGGTCTGGGGCTTTGGGGGGTTTTGTTTTCGGTTTTGATGGGAGTAGGAAATATACTTTAAAAGTACGATAACTGGCTCTAAAAAACACTTACATTTTCTAAATCCAGACTTAGGGTTAGCATGTGTCCAGGAGTCTCTTCTCACTGTGCTGGACTTTTCCAGGTGGAGACATCAGGAAAAATGTCTCCTCCTCGCACACACACTTGAAGTCTGGTCGAGCACCTGCTCTGATGTACTGCCTTTCCCGTCCCCGCAGCCCTGCTCCCTCCTGTTGGCCGTACTTCTGTTACTGATGCTTTCCAGGTAAAACATGAGTTCCACCAGCTTCAAGAAGGTGTCCCTTGGGTCCCACACATCCCTCCTGACCTGTCCCGACCTCTGTCTTCATTGCGACTCTTCTCCATTTTCTGGGCCATTCCTCCCCACGACCCTCAGAGTAAAACCACAAGCCTGCCCTTCCAAAGCATCTCCTCCAGGAAGCCTGCCAGGATTTACTGTTCTCTAGTCAGAGGACACAGTAGGGTGCTGGGGCTGCTGGGCAGTGGGGCCACTGGATCCAGAGATGCTGCCTGTGGGGCCTTCGTAGAAACAGGCTGACGAGGAGCTCGTCGTGTGTGTTGGCTCAAAGCTCGGCACCCTCACTTCCAGGTACACGTGGGTGTTCACCGGAGAGCGGTTTGGGGGATCAGATGTTAAAATAGGGGCACATCCTTCCTGCGAGCCCTCGAACTTAGAGACAGCAGATTGCAGGAACAGGCTGTGAGCCGAGAGCACGTGCTGTGGACCGCATCGTTGGCTGCAGATCTGCACAGTGAAGCCTCAGCCCCAATGTGAGTGTCGTGAGGAGGCAGTTAGGGTTAAATGAGGTCATGGGCGGGGCCTGGTCATCACAGAAGAGGAGGAGCACGGTCTTCCCCACCAGAGCTCCTCTGCTGGGCAGCAGGTCCACGAGGAATGGCATAAACCACCCAGCACGCCGTGTTTTGTTACCGCAGCTGGAGCTTACTAACAACGTGTTTCCAATTCTGCAACAAAACAGTTATTAAGGTGTCACTTTACGTATTATCTGTATGCCATACTGTGATGGTTGATTTTATGTGTCAGCTTGAGCCTGAGGGATGCCAGGGTAGCCGGTAAAACATCACTTCTGGTGCATCTGTAAGGGCGTCTCCAGAGCAGACCAGCCGACTCTCTCTCTCTCTCTCTCCTTGAGCCGGAGCGACTTCTCCTGCCTCAGCCAGCCGAGCTCCTGGCTCTCTGGCTGGCCCTCCATAACGTCCTGAGCCAGTTCCTGTAGCAAAGCTCTTCTTCCACAGGTGCTGTGCACGCCCCATCGGTTCTGAGAGCCCTGACTAGTGCACACATGTTTCCTTGCACGACATGGTCTGGGGAAGCGTGTGCCAGACTGTGATCGGGAGGGGCAGGATTACCCGGGCGTTTTCCTTCTGTCTCGTGTATTTAATCCACTCGAGGCAGTCTGCCCCCAACACATGGAGTTGAATGTGCTGTCTGCATATTGTTTAGAGGAATGAACGCGTGAGAAACAAGGGAGCAGAGGGTAACGGGGGCTTTGCAGTGACACCTTCACTTCCGCAGAGGAGCCGTGCCCCCGGGTCTTCCTCTGCATCCCACGTGGCGCAGCCACGGGAGCACCTGGGTGGCCCCATTACTTGGCACTGTTGAAGGGAGCTGTCACTGGCCCCGAGGGCCAGAGGACCAAGGAGGAGACGGGCGGGAAGCTCTTGTCTGGGCCCCGCTTCCAGGAAGGGGTATTCTCAGCCAACTTGGCTTCTCGGGGCCTCAGGAAAGTCCCCCGGGAGTGGCTGTCTGGCCCACTGCGTCTGCCCCTAGTCTATGGACCTCAGGGATGCCGGGCTTGAGGGCTGGGCCCCAGCACACGGCTGCGCAGCCGCAGCAGGTCGGAGGATGGTTCAGGTGGTGAACTTCCAGCAGGCCTCTTTGGGTTTCGTGCTCAGGATCCCTGGGAGATGTGGGCACCGGCTCAGGAATGGCAGGTAACTCGCCCTGGGCTGACAGGGCTGGACCGTGGGCCGGGCTTCTTCCTGTGTCCTGAAACCACGAAACTAAGAAGATCAGGTTCAGTGACACACTTACCACTGACCTCAGTGTTCACGTCAGTAACTGGGACCCTGAAATCAGCAGAGTGTTGGGAGCTGCCCAGGACTAAGGACACAGGAGCCCCAGCATCCTTCATGGTGTGCTTTGAAAGTCCAAAAGCCGTGGCAAGGTATTTCAGAACTAACTTCATTTTTACTTTGAGGTGCTTTCCAGAAAGATCTGTTGTTTGAGGAAACTTCTAATGGAAAAGAACGAACGTTGGTTTGTGCTTTCTCCCCGTTTTGCAGGCGGGTCAGGGACCAGTTCTTGTTGTCTTGGCCTGCGTCTCGCATTCTCCTCCACGATGGGCTTTTCCAGCAACCCAGAACAACGCATTTCCTAGCACACATCACACTCATGTGAATTTGGGGAAACTAGTAGCTGTACTCGTTGGTACTTAATCCCTTAACTCAGAACTTTCCACACTGCATAGTGGGTTTGTTCGTTTTTACGTCATGCTGGTTCCAGACAACTTCTGTACACGCCTGGTATTTGGGGTCGGACGTCCTTTCCGGGACAGACAGAAAGAGCTCACAGACCAGACCCCAAGCGCAGGGTGTTATTTGTGTTCCTGTTTTTTTGAACCTGGGCCACAGCTGCCTTACTTAGAAATGACCTTGGGGTCAAACAGGGACATGACTTTGGATGAGGTGATGGTTTCCTAAATATGACACCAAAAACAACAAAAGAAAAGACAGATAAACTGGACTTCATCAGAATTCTAAGCTTTTGTGTCAAAAGATACTATCAAGAAAATGAAAAGAACCAACAGAATAGAAGGAAGGTATTTGCAAGTCATTTTTCAGAGACTTCTATCTAGAATATCGAAAGAACACTCACATCAGTATGAAAAGACAGCACAGGGCACCTGGATGGCCCAGTCGGTTGAGTGTCTGACTTCGGCTCGGGTCACGGTCTCGAGGTTCATGAGTTCGAGCCCCGCGTCTGTGCTGACAGCTCGGAGCCTGGAGCCACTTCGGATTCTGTGTCTCCCTCTCTCTCTGCCTTCCCCCTCTCGCTCTCTGTCTCTCTCTCTCTCAAAAATAAGTAAACGTTTAAAACAAAGTAAAAATAAAAAATAACGATAATAAAAAGACAGCCCAGATGAAGGTGGGCAAAGCATCTGGATGCGCTCGTCTCCAGAGATGACACACGAGTGGCTAGTGAGCACAGGAAAAGGTGAAAGATGGATAAAGACAGACGTGGCAGAATCTTCAGGCGGTGCTGGTTGGTGGGAATGTAAAATGGTGCAGCCATTGTGGAGAACGTGGAGAACAGTTTGGGGGTTCAGAAGGTGGACATAGAGCTACCGTCTGGCCCAGCGATTCCACTCCTAGGGGTACACCAAGAGAAATGAGCGCATGTCCACGCGGAAACCTGGACACCCGCGTCCACAGCAGCATTATTCACAACAGCCAAGAAGCAGGAACAGCCCAAGGGTCTGCCAGGGATACAGGGGTAAGCCAAATGTGGTCCGTCCGTACCACAGGGCCGATGATCAACCATGAAAAGAAGTGAAACACTGGCGCCCACTGCAGTGTGCATGAACCTGGGGAACACCACGCAAAGTCAACGAAGTGAGACACAAAAGGCCACGTGTTGCGTGAGTCCACTTGCGTGGACACTCAGAACACTCGACCGACACAGAAAGGAGAAGAGAGCTTGATAAGGATAGAGGGAGGAGGGCCCCGGATGTGCGTTTCTTTGGGGTATGACGGACATGCTTTGGAATTACATAGTTATGATGGTCCCACAACATCGTTACTATTCTAAAAACCACTGCATTGAACACTTTGAAATGGTGTAAATGGTGAATTTTATGTTGTATGAATTGTATCTCAATAAAATAAAACTTCAAGGCAAATGCGCAGGAATGCTGCACACGGGCCGGTGACACCCAAGTAAACAGCTGGACAGGTGCCTGTGTCCTGGAGCACTTGGTGCCCCGTGCTGACCTCCCCCACCCCCATGACTGGGGCAAGGGGTGTGGCAGGTCTTCCCCAGGGGATTCCAGGTGTGAGAAGAAAACATAGTAAAGTACTGACAGTGATGACCCGGTAGAGGGGGTACAGCTCTATAGATTTTTAAATTTATATTTGCTTCCATCTTTTCCCATAGTGAATATGGGTCATTTGAGTTAATTCTTTTAGTAGAGGGAAGTAATAGCCCTAACCCAAACAAGAGGCTTCTCAAATGCTCTCCAAGGAAGTTTAAACCCTCTTCTGCTACTCCCTTCCCTGTGTCTCCTTGCCTTGGGCTTGGAGGGTGGGGGGAACATTCCAGAAACAGGACCCCAAAGTAAGTCAGGAATTTTATGCCCTAGGCTTCCTTTCTTCCTGTAGTGGTAGAAACAAAATGTTCTTTAAAATTACAGAAAATACTACCTAGGTGAAAACTAGCATTGTGTTTTTCGTCAAAAGAAAAGCTTGTTGTCAGTTTCTAGCCTCTCTGAAATCTCACGTGAGGAGAGTTTATTTTGGAAAAAATGTGTTTTAAAGTGAGCGGAAGGAGGGCTCAGGACTGGCGATCTCGGTGGTGGGTTTGGGTCTTGTGACAGCAGGATCCAAACTGCCTCCCTCCCCCTCAGCCCTGAGTGCCTGCAGGGCACACCTGCATCCCCACCTGGCGTCAGGTTCTTTCAGCTTCTCTGGGCAGACAGGTGTGTCTCAGCCCACCTGCCAGGGCCATTCGTGACCTGGGCATCCTCCTACCCTGCCGCGCACTGAGCGGATGGAGGATCCAGGGCTCCGCCCACCGCGAGGTGGGTCTCGAGCACATTGTTACTGCTAATAATAAAGAACTGAAGATTTCTAATGACACAGTTTACACTGTGAAGAAGAGCGGATCCACAGATACGATTATCATAAGCACTCGCTCTCTGCCGACTTCTGGGGAGGGGGTCAGCCGCCCTGAGGCTGCTGGGTCGGGGGACGGCGAGGCTCTCAATCTGGTCAGTCGCCTGCCCTGCCTGCCCAGCACCACCCCCTCCTAGGCTGAGGGGTGGGTCCTGCTGCGAGAGAAGGTGATTGCTCAGGACCGAGCCCTGCCGAGCACCCAGTGCTCCTTTGTCAGCCCAGAACCAGTCCCTGGGGCGAGATGTGCTGACAGGACCACAGAGAGCCTATCTGGAAGGTGCCAGGGAGGCAGGACAGGCAGGCCAGCAGGCCTAGGGGGAGGGAGGCAAGAAGGAAGGAAGGGAAGGACGGAGGAGAGAGGGAGAGAAAGAGGAAAAAAAAAAAAAGAAAAGTGACAACAACCAAGTTCAGAAGATACCACTGTGCTACTTAGAAACAGATCCTGTAACTTGAGAACTGAGAGTCCCCAAAAGCCAACTCTAGATCAGGGACCACTGTTCAGGGACAGAGGCACCCTCCCTGCCATGGGACATTGCAGCTCACCGAGAGGGGTCCCCGCCTCCAGGGAGCTCTGTGGGTGACCTCAGGCCCCGGCCTCTTCCCGGCCTCTCCCTCAGAGCCTCCTGACAGCATCTGCCCGGGCCCTGCCAGGGCCAGCACCGTCTGCCCTGTCCTCAGTGTGGGTCCGCCTGCCCTCGTCCCACAGGTGGTCCTCGGTGACCTGGAACTTCCAGGTCTTTCCCTGATAGGGTCATTAGTAGATGAACTTTGACGGGTGCTGAGTGTCCGCGCAGAACCCTGTGAGCGTGCAGCCAAGAACCACAGGTGCCTCGGGGTGGGAACCCTTCGTGTTGGTCGTGTGATATCGTGCCTGTAAAGGACCGAAATGCGCGTTTGCCTTCAGAGATCATCTTAGTTGCTCTGGAAAGGGGTCCTGGGACCACAGCTACAGGAGGGGCCCTGATTGGCCTAAGCCATGGGACGCCCAAGCCCTTGACTGAGGAGTGGGTTGAGAGGTCTGCAGGGAGCCCCCAGCAAGGAGGAGGAAGACAGGCTGACCTGTGAGCACCCAGCCCTGCAGTTTACAGCTGCCGAAGCCACACGTCCCCTGCGTCCTCTGAGCTGCTTGACACCAGAGTCCAGCAGACTCCGCCAGTCTTCTTACTGTGCATTCGCCTGGAGTCCTTTTGTAAAAATGCTTATTAAACTTGCTTTGAACGTGGGACCAGCCCCGATAAAAGCAACCGCAATGCCAGGACAGATGTTGGAGCACATAAATGCGTGTTCCCAGGTGCCCTCCCGCCTGCCCCTCTGGTGCTCCCAGCAAGTGGGGAGGAGGAAGGAGAGTGCGGGGAGGGAGTCAGCTGGTGGGCCAGGCGGAGCCTCTGACAGCGAGACCTGTGGTCCCGGGAACACCCCCCTCTGTCCCGAGCTGCGGTGCGGGGCAGCACGAAGGTGGGCTCGGGGACCACCTGATGCCTCCGAAGCCGCGGACGCCTTTGTAACATGTGGCACAGTTGGTTTTGCAACCTAGGTGGCAGACGTTTAAAATGTTGACATTTCCGGTATCTTTAAGAGTAGAATCTTGTTCTGACCTGTTTCTGATCCAGTAGTGTGGTTCCTCCAGAGGGTTCTGTGTGTCTGTCCAATTATGGAAGCGAGAGCTTCTCGGTCTTAACGACCCTTGGACAAGCTGGGACTGGAGGAGGCATTTTTACGCGGTGAAACCACTCTGTCCCCTCCCCTGCTGTCCCCTTCACTCTCCCCTGCTCTCCCCTCAGTCTCCCTCCTGTCCCCTCCCCCTCCCCTCCTTCCCTCTCTTCTTCCCCTTCCCCCTCTTTCCCCTCCCCCTCCACGCTCCCTCCTTTCACTTTTCCATTTCTAGATTTCCTTCACCCTGAAGCCAGCAGCCACTTCCTTGCAGCACTTCCTGTAGGGTTTTGTCCCCAGGTGACTCTCCTAGGTGACTGAGGTGGGACAGACTCAGTGGCTCATCTTGTGATCCTGATATCAAATCGGGCTGATCGGTGGCTCTTCTCTTCACGATGCCTTAAAGTTGAGGGAGAGAAAGAGACCCTCAACTCCTGGGATGAGAAGTGGAGTCTGCAGCAGTGAGGCAGGTGGGCGAAGCTCGTCTTCTGGTTCCTGCATCTGCCTGAGCGTATGCATGGAGCACCCCGTGGACACCCCCGCAGCCCTCACCCTGGCCAGCCCCTGCATGTCCACAGCATCTGTCAGGCATCACCGTGGCTGCCTCTTTGCAGAGTAGAGCAAGCATGTGCACAAGGCCACTACCATCATTGCAAATCAAACGTAGCATAGGTGGTGTTTTCTCACATTTGTGTACTTGTGTTGTCACTGTGAGACCCTGGTTGCCTGGGGATGTACAGGGCAGGGCACGCTTTCCAGCTGGAGGGACAGCCTGGACCTCCTGTTACACTCGCACCGAGAGCCCTTAGATGTGCTCACTGTCTGACCTGGCAAATCTGGTTCTGGGAATTCACCTTAAAGAAAAGATCAGAGGGGCACCTGGGCGGCTCAGTGGGTTAAGAGTCCGACTTGGGCTCAGGTCATGATGTCCTGTTTCGTGAGTCCGAGCCCTGCGTTGGGCTGACAGCTCAGAGCCTGGAGCTGCTTCAGATTCTGTGTCTCCCTCTGTCTCTGCCCCTCCCCCGCTTGCGCACATGCTCTCTGTCTCTCTCAAATATAAACAAACATTAAAAACAAAAACGAGGGGCGCCTGGGTGGCGCAGTCGGTTAAGCGTCCGACTTCAGCCAGGTCACGGTCTCGCGGTCCGTGAGTTCGAGCCCCGCGTCGGGCTCTGGGCTGATGGCTCGGAGCCTGGAGCCTGCTTCCGATTCTGTGTCTCCCTCTCTCTCTGCCCCTCCCCCGTTCATGCTCTGTCTCTCTCTGTCCCAAAAAATAAATAAACGTTGAAAAAAAAAATTAAAAAAAAACAAAAACAAAAACAAAAACGATCAGCAGTGTGCACAGCCACCTGACTCTTGTCTGTAAGACCTCAAAGTTTGGGTTAAATAAATTCAAGCAAATTTATACAGCGGAATCTTACGGAGTTTTTAAAAGTATCTCGAAGCAGAATATTTACTGACCAAATGTTTCCAAACCATGGCATTAATGGGAAAACCATCACACTATACAGCAGTATAGTGTGTATTAGAAAATACAGCAGTGAGCGTGTATTGTTTCTGAAATGAGAAGAAAAGGCATTAATTAAAGCACAGCCACCAGCAAAAGAGCAGCCGTACGGGACACAGGTGCCCTTTGCGACAAGAATGCTTCGCACTCTGGGGCTGGAGCCCTGGGTGCGACCTGTGCCAGCTGCCCCGAGGAGGTGTCTTGTACATGGGGGAGGGGGCTGTGATGGGTAGTTCACACTCCAGCTGCGCGGGGTCAGCGGGCCATGGGGGCGGCGCACAGACAGGCACGTGAGTCCCACCCCAGAGCACCTGCTGCCATCGACCGCTCCCAGGCCCTTGGACGCCAGCCCCGCAAAGGGGGCGCAGCCACGCGGAGGCCAGTCTTGGTGCTGACGCGCCGGCCCTGCCTTTGGGCTCTTGGGGGCCACCTGTCCCTCCTGTGGGGTGGCCCAGGCACCTTCCACCATCTCGGGGGCACGAAGCCCTCTCTCCTAAAGGGAAGGGGAGCCCGGCTCCGAGGCCACCAAACAAAACCCCTCTTCCCTGTTCTGTCCTTGATACAGATTGTCAGTGTTCCTGGTTCCAGAATAACCGAGGCTGCCTGGGACACACGTGCTGGTTGGCTAGAGCTTTGTTTTATTTTTGCCAGATAAGCAGCAAGGCTGACAACATTCACTTTCCCCCTTACCCGCTGCCCTGTCCTGATGACCGACAGGAGACCGTGTGCCACGGGTGTGCGTGTTCCCAGGTAGGAACGCACCGGGAGCCGTGGCCGCTGCTCTGCCATCGTCCGGAGCTGGTGGGCAAGACAGGCCCTGACGTCCCAACGAGTGGGGGAAGCTGAAGCTAGGAAGCTGTCCGGCTGGCCCCTGGGCCGGTCTGCCCTCCTGGTCTGCTTCCCCAGGGGCTGTCCCCCGTCGCACCGCTGCTGTGGCCTGTCTGTCCCTGTAGACACTTCTAGTCCTGGAGTTGACTGGGCAGGGAACTACGTGTGGGACCGTGAGCTCCTGAGAGCAGGTGTCACCTGGCCAGTGTGCCTCCTGCAGACTCCAAAGGAGCTGTGAGCTGAGCAGACGGGTGGCCGGGAGTCAATGGCAACTATTTTAAACAGTTAAAACAGTTAAAAGCTCACGCATTTGATCACATTAATTCAATAAGCGGTTACTCTGTTTTGTAAATGTCAAGCTTTGACTTTCCTGTTAGCTCCTGTTTTTGCAAATTATGCCATAAATATTGAAGCATGCCCACAGGTGCTTCAGGACTGATGCTGGTGAGGAAGGGTGTACGGGTTCTGTGCTTGCAGAAGTATTTACTGAGGGCCTCTGGCGGACAGCTGCACCATGTGGGGGGGCTCGAGGCAGCTCCTTCCTTGGCCCCAAGGTAGCTGCTCAGTGTGACGGGTGAGGGGAGCAAGGCGCTTTCCTTGGGCGTCACCCCCCGGCCATCAGGTAGAAGAGGCGTGCGGTGTGTCCCAAGTGCTGGGCAGCAGGAACCAGGGAGTGGCCAGGGGCAGCTGGGAACTTTCCAGGGCACCAGGGACGGAGGTCCCGCAGAAGAGACTGTGTTTGCAGCTTCTCCCCTTCGTGGGGGAGGGTCTGGGCTCCGGGAGCCTAGTGCTGGCCGGCTTGCCAACGTCCCAGCCAGGTCCGTCCCAGGTCAGGGAAACCACAGGCATGGGGTGAGAAGAGGGTCTTGCCTCTTTTTCAGGCCGACAAACTGCGTCTTGTGCTCTGTCCCTTTGGCTCCTCATCCAGGTGAGACGCACAGGTGGCAGGCATCCGTGCTCCTTGGGGCTATAGGGACATGGGGCCCTGGTGGGCTCTGGGGGCCCAGACTGGCTCTAAAAGGGGAGCCAGCTCCAAAAGTGTTTCCGTTGCAGGACAGGAGACAGGCAGAACATGTGGTGACTTCTAGATCTGTCCGTCCCCTCCCCTCCTGTATCCTGGAGGGCTGCTGTGCCTTGTTTTAGAAGGAAGGGGCGCCTGGGTGACCCATTCGGTTGAGCGCCCGACTCTTGATCTCGTCTCAAGTCATGATCTTATGGTTCATGAGTTTGAGCCCCGCATGAGGCTCTCTGCCGACTGCAAAGCCTGCTTGGGATCCTCTCTCCCTCTCTCTGCCCCTTCCCCACTCGCTCGCTCTCATTCTCTCTCTCAAAATAAACAACAAACATTTTTTAAAACAGGAAGACAGGTCTTAAACTTCGCCCCAGTTTACAGAAGAAGTGTTTTCGGTTTCTCAGTGCTGCGTCGGCTGTGGGCTCTCCTCCGTCACACCTGGGCCGCTCCTGGTGAGTGGAAAGTCTGGACCCTTTCCCACCCCTGGTCGTACACTGATTGACAATGGCTGCCGACTGCTGGCTTCTCTGGCCTCGATGCAGGCTGTGGGCTCTGTGAGGCAGACAGAGGCCGTGGGCACAGAGCGGGCAGGTGCTAGTGCGGGAGTGACCACCCCCTGGCTCCAGAGCAAACCAGGGTCTCCTGACGGATGCCCGAGGCTGAGAGCCCCGACACAGCCCTGCTGCTTCCCGGCTCTGGTGTTGGGGTGCCCACCAGCCCAGCTGGCCAGGGTAACTGTCTAGGGGCTGCGAGAGTGGCACCCACACCTTGTAGAGACTTCCAGGCACTTCCTGTAGCTGGTCTGCAGCATTGAATTATTAACGCATAGTTTATTTTAAAGAAAATGGTTGGTTACACCAAGGGAATGGTTTGCTTTGCGTCTGAGTCCTAGAATGATTTTTAGCCTTTTATGTTTTCAGATGTTTTAAAAATTGATAGACTTCATTTTTTCAGAGCAGTTTTAGGTTCACAGAAAAATTGAGCAGAAAATACAGCAAATTCCCACATACCCCCACCCCACACACACTGTTTTTCCTACCAGAACATCTCGTATTGATGTGGTGCATTTATTAGGGTTGATGAGCTGATGCCGTCTTTAACCAAAGCCCCTAATTTCCAGCAGGGTTTGCTCTCAGTGCTGTTCTGTGGGGTCTCCCAAACGCACGATGTCACGTATCCAACGTAACCCTACAGCCAGAGGAGTTTTGCTGCCCTGGAACCCTGTGCTCTGCCTGTTCGTCCCTCCCTCCCCCAGCCGCTCAGCCCCTGGTCGTCGTCTCCTGTCTCCACGGTTCTGCCTTTTCCAGAGTGTCCGATGGCCGGAATCATCCAGACTGGCTTCTTCCACTTAGTGATGAGCACTCAAGGCTCATCCGTGTCCGTTCATGGCTTGCTACTGTGTTTCCTTTCAGTGCTGAACAATATCGTCTACATGAACCACAGTTTATTAATCCATCCCCCTCTGCAGGACATCATGGTTGCTTCCAAGTTTTGGCAGTTCAGAATGAAGCTGCTATACATATCCTTGTGCAGGATTTTGTGTGGAAACAAGTTTTCAGTTATTTAGATAAAACCAAAGAGTGTGTTTGCTGGATTGTGTGGTGAGAATGTTTCGTTTCTTTAGAAACAGGCACACCATCTTCCACAGCTGGTTGTACCGTTCTGCATTCCTTGGCCTTTCTCGTCTGTCTCATTGCTCTGAGGGACTCCACCCCTGCCCCTCACTTCCCCCTCCTCCCCACGAGGGTCCGTCCCTCACCTAGCACCACGTGAGAACACTCTGTGGGCGAGTGGGAGAGGACCCCCACCTGGAACACGCTGGTCTGAGGACACCACCTCGTCAGGTGCTGCCCACTAGGCCTGGCCCTAACCCCACCTGCGTCCCCCTTGTCACGGCCCCAGGGGTCCGCAGAAGTGCAGGAGCCATGGTGTAGTGCTACCTTAGTAACAGCTATTTTTGTCACGATCTTTCTGTAATAGCAGCAGCAAATTAAGAAATAGTGTGCTGGTCTGCCAGTTAAAACAAGAATATTTCTATTTGTTTCATCAGAATTCTTCGACAACTGTATGCGGAGGGTGAAGCTCCTGCCCAGAGGTCGGCCATTAGCCCAGCGGCTCTAGCTTGTGTCCCAGTGGTGCCATTAGGTCACAGGGGTCCTGTCAGCCTTGCATGTTTCTGGGATTGTGCTTGACTCTCTTGGCCTGGCCTGGAGGGCTCACCTGCTGGGTGTGCCTTCCGGGAGTCGGTCGCTGGTAGGAAGCCCCCCCGTGCCCATCACCCACCTTCATCTGCATCGGGTCCTAAAAAGCTGTGACATCGTACGTTTTCAAACTAGAGAGGATTCTAAGAAGCGTTTTCTCACAGAGTTGTCCCCACGGTCATATATGTGTCTGACATGGGCTAAAACAGTTCCTGACTCTGATCCGGCCTCCTCACCCGGAGGGAGGCTGGGGAGGCTGGTAAAAACCTGCCCCTTGCCAAGTTTTTAGTGCCGTCTTCCCGACAGAACCCGTCTAACTGGACCTGGGCAGAGGGAGAGAGACGGCGGTGGGGAGGCAAGACGCCTGCTCCCGCTTTTGTGCTCTGGCATCCTCGGGGAAGCGAGGCCAGCACCTCCTTCTCCTCCCGTTGGAGATATCTGAAAACAGAAGCAGAGAAAAAACACATAACTTAATTTGAGTAAAAATGTGTAATAGGAGGGGGGAGGTGGACTTTTGCCCGAATCTGTGGCCCACCCCCCCTTAGTTGTTCACTTTGGAGAAAATATGAGATTTAACATAGTACTTGATACAAAGAAGCTGTGACAGTTTTCGTCTTGTAAAAGTTATTTTAGGAACCAAAGTTGGAATCTTAGGAATGGGATATTCTTTGTAACAAAGTTTGTCCTTAAGATAGTTGAGAGTTTTTGACTAATAAAGTGCATATGCGATGGTTTATCCGTACAAGCGACAGGGAACATCCGAGTGCTGTGCGGAGCTGGATGCAGAGGTGGGGGCGCCCGGGGACACGTCCTTCCCGGACACAGAGGGAGCTGTGTGCTTTGCTGCCTATGCCGTGGCTCTTCGGAAAGTGGAAGAAAGGTTTCTAGCCGTACCTGCCCTGGGCCCGTGGCTGCTGGGATAGGGGTTTGGAGCAAAGCCGTGGCCAGCCCACTCCCCAGGAACCCCACGCTCGCTCTCCCTCTTCCTCACGAGGCCATCTGCACTTTTCCACGTTCGAACCACCCACTCTTTGACCGATGCCCAGAGACTCCTTCGTCTCTGGTATTCCTTAGCTCAGCAGTTTCCTTGTTATTCGGAATCAGCCAATGATCCGAGGGCATCAGCCTCCCAAGGGCTGTGGGGCTGCACCGCAAACCCCAGGGTCAGACTTGCACAAGTCCGGGGTCACTGGAAAACACTTCGTCCGCCCATTTACAAAGCAGGTCCTCGAAAATGCCCTGGACACCCTCATCCTGGGCCACGTTCTGGTCGTCCTCACCTCCAGCTACAAGTCCCAGCCGCACCCTGAGGAAGAAGGCAGGAGCCTCTGAGCCCAGGGAGCCTTGTGATGACAGACACTATGTGTCAGCCTGACTGGCCACAGATACCGGCAGCTCGTAAAACATCTCTCTGGGTGTGTTTGCCAGGGCGTTTCTGGAAGACGGAGTACAGCAGACCACCCTCTCCAGTGTCGATGGCCCTCATCCAGTCCCCAGTCCGTTGGGGACCTGACTAGAACAGGAAGGTGGAAGAAGGCAGATTCTCTTTTTGCACCTTCTCCTGCCCTGGGACAGCAGTGCTCTGGTTCTCGGGCTTTGGGGCTTGGTCCACCATTGGCTCTCCAGGGTCCCCAGCTTACAGATGCAGACCGTGGGATTTCTGTGTGAGCCAGTGTATAATAAACCTCTCTCTATACACCCATACCCCCCACGCGCGCACACACACACACACACACACACACACACACACACACACACATCCTATCAGTCTGTTCCTGGGCTGAGCGGCGTGTGCAAGGGTGGGAGGCCGCACCTGCCAGATTCTCTGGGTACCATCACAGCTGCTGCCCATTGTAGAAGCCCCTCTTGGGATCCTGTCCCACCTCCCCAAGGAGCACCTCTCAGGTCTCTGAGCCTTTGCTCGCTGCCCACATGTTATGCCTACACGTGAGTTTCCCAGTGGATGAGGCGTTCCTGGGATGGAACCACAGAGGAAAACCCAGAAGGGGGGAGGTCCTCTGCTCCTTGACACCCCATGAGGCCTCAGAGGCCCCTAGTGGTAGCAGTTTACTTCCTTTGTTTCGACTGCCCAGCTTCTGCTGAAAAGTAATAAGCATCCAGTGTGTCGACACTTCAGGCCACCTTTAGATTTGCTAAAACTTGCTTGAAGGTGCTGCTAAATAAACAAGGGTAGCTGAACATTCAGGGTTAGGGTCAGTGTTGGATGTTGAGTCTTGCCAGCATGGTGGGGGCCAGATGTTAGAGGCCCTGGTGTTGTGGGGTCCCTAAAGAAAGGACTGGTGTCGAGAAAGGACCCAAGTCAGCCCCTCTGGATCTGTGATGAAGAGAGCAAATCCCGAGGACCCAGTCTGGCCACAGACTGGTCAGGTCCTTCTGGCTGTGGATTTGCAAGCCTTGTGTCCATGGTCCGGGCCTGCACAGCCCTGCTCCTCCAGAGGTCACTGAGGACAGAGATGCATTTTGTAAATCGGCACACGTGTGGTGGCTGTCAGAAGCAAGAGTTGGCTGAAAAGGGCCACTTGTGTAATCTCTACTGAAGACATTTAGCAAAAAACTGAAACGTTATTTTGTTGTCAAATAAGAAACTGCCACTGAGAAGTTGTGTTTTCTTATCTGGCAACTAATTAAAGCCCTCATGATGGAAGGGTGGTTCCAGGGTCGAGCCCCGGACAGGGAGGTTGTGAGTAATTGTTTACCACAGAAACTTGTTGGTCTTTAGATTGAAATGGGGGAGAGGTATGGGTAAGTACATGCGTTTACTTTGATAATTAATACCAGTGTTCAGTTTCAAATACTTATCTGGTACAGATAGAATATCCTATCATTTAAAACAGACTAACAATCTTAATGTTGAAACACAGCAACGTACTATGTGTTGTTCAAGGAAAAGTGTGAAAACCAAAATTGTGCACAGAAAAAGTCAGGATGATTAAGGAACTCAGAAACCACCACCTTCACGCTGATATGCTTTTTGCGGGAACGGATAGTGTTTCGAACGAAAAATTTGCATTATTTGGAAGTAGGGGCTGGCTTTTGTTAGAACAGCTTTCTGACTTGTAGTCATGTAGATTTTTTGTCGTTGTTGTTGTTGTACGCATTTTTCTTTACTTTTGAGAGAGAGACAGAGCGTGAGCGGGGGAGGGGCAGAGAGAGAGGGAGACACAGAATCAGAAGCGGGCTCCAGGCTCCGAGCTGTTTTTTTAAACAAACCTAAGTCCAGACCTTTCCACCAAGAGTCTTCCCGGTGCCCCGCAGGCTGTGGAGGGGGGTCCGGTCAGCGGCACCCGACACACACCACTCCCCCCAGACCGCACCGCCTCATTGGCAGAATGAAGCGGGGTTTCCCAGCCGGCACTGCCGGGCGCGTGTTGTTTGGGGTGGGTGCGGCTGATAGCGGGAACACGGTAGTTAATGACCAGTGCCAACCTGACCCTATGGCCGCGGGGGCCGGGTGGTGCGGTATGGGGAGCACTGTTGGCAGGGCCGGCTTCGTCTCCGAGGAGGAGCACACGGGAAGAGTCAGCGTTTGTTTACAAGTCCAGATGGTGACAAAGTGGTAGCTTTGTCACTCAGGAAATAAGTGGAAGTGATAGATGACAACGTTTTCTGGCAGCTTCACAGAGGTTGGCGATTCAACACCATTAGAAAAAGCATTCATTAAAATGAGAAGTTGGCCGGTACCGTACTTTACATTGTTGTCAGCTGGGTAAATGAGGCTCCTCTGTTAGCATCGAGCACCCCAGGACCCAGTGGGTTCATGCCCTCACTGTGGACCCAGTGCTCAGGCAGGATGCTCGTGGAGAACAATATGGACCCTACAAAAAGCACTTAAACATGAAAGCTACAAGCCATGTAGCCCTTTAGACAAGAAGAGAGAATATCACGGAGGGGATGCCCCTTGAAGTTTGACAGATTTCAAGTCCAAGGAAGAGAGAACATGTGTTGACCGTCGCTTAGACTTGGCATGGGGGCGTTGGGATGGCCCGGTGAGCACGTAAGGCAGATGGGGAGGAGAGGCCCCTGCAAAGCGGGAAGACATGCTTAGCAGGCTGGGCCACGGAGAACCGGAGGTGATCCGCAGAGCCCCGACAGGCCTGGAGCACAGATGGGGACACGTGAGGTGCCAGGGGCCCGGGACCCGGGAGAGAAGAGCCACGGACCAAGACTCAGTGGAGAAGGGCCAGGCGCCACTGGGGGTGGGTCCAGGACCTGGTGGGGGAGGGCCACAGGATGACTGAGTCCCCAGCAGACTGTGACAGGAAGACCATGCTCTTAATTTCATTGATTTTTCTCTGTTGTTCCAGCTTCATGGACTCCCTTCCTGTCTGGATTATTTCCTTCTGTCTGTCCTGGGCTGCAAGGCATGGGGCCCAGAGGACTGACCGAGGCGCACCCGGCACCCCATCCCACCCCACCCCAAGTGCTGTCCTGGACTGTGCTTTATTTTCACCCTGGTCGGGGTTGGTTTTGTCCCTTGGAGATTATTTAGAAGGGTGTTACCTCCGAGTGTTTGGAGGTTTTCCTGGGTTCTCCGTACCAATCTCTACTTTGACCTCAGGCACCAGAAACACCATCAGAAAACACACGGCAGGATTTCAGGCTGTAAGCACATGTTGAGGCCTGCGGTGGCAGAAGGTGGTCTGTCCCACGTGCGTCCCGTGGGCACTTGAACAGAGCGTGTGCTCTGCTGTGGGGGGCTGTTCTGGAAATGCCACCTGGGGCCTGCCGGTCACGGTGCCATGGGGTCTCCTGTTCTGCGGACCGTGTGTGGATCCCACCCGGTTGGTTCCACGCGCAGAGGTTGGCTCACACACGCTGCTGCTCTGTGGTGCTGCGTACGCGCAAGAGTGTCTCAGGGTCACCATTTTGTCACTGGGCGGCCACTCCACCCCGTGGCCCGATTCTTCTTTATCTCACGCACGTGGTCGCGCTCCGTGTTCGTGTGCACTCTGACTTTTAGCCTGCCTGCCACGCACATCGGTACCCACGTGCAGCTCCTTACTACTGGCTGGAGGGCGTGGGCTCCACTGACCCCAGGGGACTGTCCACCTTAGCACTGGGGCACAGGGCAGATATCCAGGCCCCTCGTGGCCTCTGCTCCCCAGGGCTCCTCACTCAGCCTTTGCTGTTGATTGTGGCTGCGTTTGTCTGTTGTGTTTGGATGGGGTGGGGCGGTCAGGGTCTAAAAGCTTCTCTTTCAAGCTGCCCCTTTCTGGCTCATGTTGGTTCTCATCTGGGACGGTTGGGATGTCTGAAGGGAACAGCACAGAACAGCTGGGGCTCAAGCCTCCCCTGCGCCCCGCCCCGTCTGCCTTCCTGTCCCCCAGTGTCTCCTCACGTGGCTATCGAGTGCCGAGCCCAGGGTTTCGGTTGGACTCAGCAGGAGGGTGGGAGACGCACCCGCCGTCTTCCGGGAGCAGAAGTCTCTACACCTGCTTCTGCTGCTGTCTGGAGGCCTCGTCTGCCTTCGTGGCCCCGTTTCATCCTCCTCCTCTGTCCCCCAATGTCTGGGCTTACCCTGGAGCCTCCGTCTGGTCAGTCGTGCACACGCCCAGAGTGCCTGCTCACCCGTGAGCCCGGCCCTGGTGACACAGAGGCTGGGCCACGTCCAGGCCTGCGAGAGGGAATGTGCCATTAGAGTCGGGTAAACTGAGGCTTGAAGACAAGCCAGCTTGGGGGGAAGGGGGGGTCTGCTGCAGCTCTAGGTCTGTGGGCCAGTGGTGTGAACAGAGAGGGACTCAGGCCACGTCTGTCCTCCCACTCGGCCCCCACCTTCCCACCCCACCCCACCCCACCCCCCATGTTTGTGCGTAAGTCCTTCACACAGGGAGACGCATGTGTGGCCCAGAACCGGCCTGGTTCCCACCTCCCCCGACATCAGGCTGGCCAGTGTCCATTTGAGGGCTTGGCCTCCGGAGCACCCAGCCCTGTCCCACCCCTCCCTGAATAAACAGCCTCGGGCTGGGCCCACCTTCAGGAAGGGGTGTGGGCCGTGGCCACCTGCAGCCAGGACCTGCCACAGGGGTTTGTCGGGAACGATGCCCTCAGGACAATGTTCGGATCTGTTACCCATGGAGACACTCCAAGGCCCCGGTCCAGGGAACTGCCGTTTCCGGCGTGGGCTCCACCTGGAGTCGGCCTACCCTGAGGGGGAGCTGCTCATGGGAGCAGATGCCTTTGTTGGGGTTCCGCTTTTCGTCTGGGGGGCCCACTCCGTCCCCGACGCTGGGCCGCATCCCAGCGGCAGCTTCGCACCCCGTGGGCCCGCAGACACAGCTCCCTCCCAGCGGCAGACTCACCGTCCCACCCTGCTACGCCAGAGGATGCCCGGCCGGTGCTCTGCCCAAGGCGTCTCCCGAACAGTTTTATCCCAAGTCTTGTCTGTGTCTCTCTCCTACCAGTTCCTGGTTTCCTCGGGGCAGGGGCTCCTGACCCTGGAAGGACTTCAGTGAGCACTTGCTGCCACGTGAGGTTCAGAGCCTCCAGCAGCAGCGGGAAGCAGGAACCCTTCCGCACGATAAGGGAACAAAAGCAGCCGCGGGTGAGAATCGCAAGATCCATTTCGATGAAATCGCAAAAGCACAGACAAGCGGTGGTCACGTCTGCAGAGGAGTGCAGGACGTATTCAGGTGTCACAAACACAATTTTAAACGTTGCCTTTTCTCAAAAATCCTGGGATCCTTGCGATGTCCGTGCGGATAAGAAATGACAAGAACTCGCTGAGGTGTGATCGATTGACTGATAGGCTCACACCTGGGAAGGGGCTCCTGGAACTAAGAGAAGAATCGCACATTTTGGAGTTACGAAATGGAGAGAGAGTGGTGATGGGCACTCCCAGGTGCTCTGCCAGCGGCGCCCACAATGGCTGTGGACCACTGTCCTCCTGTCTCCCCCCAGCGCTCCCACTCGCGCTTCCTGGCGCTCATCTCCGTCTAATCAGTCGGTCTTCGGTCCCGCGAACGAGGAAGGGCCAGTGTTGACACGCAGACTGTCTCGTGGGTGCCCGTGAGTGTTGTCACTGCTACCGCTGCAGGGGCCTCTGGCAAGTGTGAAGATGTCCGAGATGCAGCCGACTCCCTGGGATCAGGTGCGGGCAACACGGACACACGCGTGGGGCCAACTGCTCGGCAAACCCCTGTCATCTGGTCCCAGAAGCGCTTTCCTCGGGGAGCCGCAGAGGCTGGATGTGTGCGTGCAAGTGTGTGTTTATCGAAAAGAGAGGAAAGAACAACAAAACGATGTCATTCTGATGAGAGGAGACGCTTCCTTCAGGGCTCCCAGAGGCCACCTGCCTGTTTCCTTCCTCTGCTTTCAACTTTTGAAAATGTTCCTTTAAGTCAAGCTCCTGACAGGGTCTCCCTGGTTGATGAACGAACGTGTTTGGCCTCAGTCACGTGCCACCACGGCCCATGGAGGGTAGAGCGTCCCACGCACCCGGGCCACGTCACGGGCCCGAGCGTCCTGACTTCACCTGAGGCCCCTGGGACACCAGGAAGGAGTGTGGAGGGTGCACGGCCGTGCCCGAGGCTTCCTCCACCTCCGCAAACACCTGCAGGACTGTCCGAAGGAACAGCCTTTTCCTACTTAAGGCGCTGCCTCCCGCACTCCCTGCTTGTCTCGTCCTGTCATCTACTAACCAAAAATAAGGAAGAATGACTCACTTTCTCTACCGAGTACTAAACACATCTTCAGTTACACTGCTGGTTGGCAAACACTTCATTCCTGGGTGCTCATTTCTGATTAAGCTAGGAAAGGAAAGGAGTCTCTGATTTAGAAGTGCAAGAGAGGGGTGCCTGGGGGGCTCAGGCAGTTAAGCGTCCGACTTCGGCTGGGGTCATGATCTCACAGCTCTTGAGTTCGAGCCCCATGTCGGGCTCTGTGCTGACAGCTCGGAGCCTGGATCCTGCTTCAATTCTGTGTCTCCCTCTCTCTCTGACCCTACCCTGCTCCAGCTGTCTCTCATAAATGAATAAATGTTAAAAAAATTTTTTTTAATTTACAAGTGCAAAAGAGGAAATACATAGAACATTTTTAGGAACTCAACAGGAGTTCAAGGAGTCCTTGTGGCCAGCTTCCTGTCCCCAGGAAAGTTCCTGGCACCTGGAGCGCCCCCCACCCCAGGCTGGCGGTGGGAACACAGAGGCATGACCTTGGCCGGTGGGGGACGCCCTGCACTACAGAGGGGCGCTCCCGTGAGGGTGCCCCTGGAGCCAGGGCAGCCAGAGCGCACATCTCACTCACTAGCAGGCCCAGGGCTTCCCCTTCCCAGCACGGATTGTTTTCGTGTTTTCGTATAATACAGCGCACGTCTGTCCCTGGCCATGTGCAACCATGAACATCCATACCCCGGACGATGAAAGGGAGTGATGGTCACTGGCTGCTCCCACCCTCAGCCTTCCCAGCTGACACCTGGTGACCAGGCTGCAATGCTGCCTTTGAAGGCAAAGAAGGGAACGTGCAAATGCTGCCACCTAGAATAATTTTTTGGATTTTGTTCCCGTTTTTTATTGTGGTAAAGTGCTCATAAAATTTGCCATCTTAACGATTTTTTAGTGTAGGACTCAGTGTCCCCCTCACTACCGTGCGTCTGCTCTGTCAGCTTGCAAAACTGAAACGCAATCCGCATTTAACACCGACTCCCCCTGCTCCGGCACCACCACCCTGCTTTCTGTGTGACTGTGACTCCGCTAAGGACTTCACGTGAGTGGGACGACGCAGGATTTGTCTTCTTGTGGCTGGCTCACACCCCCGAGCATCATGTTCTCCGTGTGGCTCGTGTCCCACAGGCGTCGGGACTGCCTTCCTTTTAAATGCTGAATGATATGCCACTGTGTGGATAAACCACATTTTGGGTTGCTTCTGCTTTGGGGCTATTAAATAAGGGTGCTATGAACATTTCTCTATTAGTGACGTTCAACATCTTTCTGTGTTTCGTGAACGTTTGTGTGTCTTCTTTGGAGAGTATGTGTCCGAGTCCTTTGCCTTTTGTTGTTGTTGCCGCCATTACCACAACTGGATTTTGGAAAGTGAGGCAGAGTCAGCATTTCACATTGTAGCCGTTCAGGTGTGCAGCTGGTGTATAGAATGATATACTAGGTATGCAGAGGTTGTTTGATATTTGCATATATTGTGAACTCTTCCCATTTCTGAATTGGGACCTTCTTACTGAGTTTTAGGAGTTTTCTATATTCTGAATATTAATCCCGATAAGATACACAATTTGCAAACACTGTCTCCCATTCTGTGGGTTACCTTTTTTTCACTGTTGTTCACACTTGTGATGCACAAAGTTTTTAAAATTTGCATGAAGTCCAGTTTGTCTTTTTTTCTTCTGTTGCCTCTGCCTTTGGTGTCAAATCCAATAAATCATCGGGTATTATGAAGCTTTTCTCCTGTGTTTTCTCCTAAATTTTATAGTGCGAGGTCTTACATTGAGGTCTTTGATCCTTTTTTTAGTTAATTTTTGTGTATGGCATTAAGTAGGCGTCCAACTTCATTCTTTTGCGTGTGGCTATCCAGTGTTCCCAGCCCCGTTTGCTGAGAAGACACTGCTTTCTCCACTGACCGGATCTGGGGGGCTTACTTATGGTCTCTCTATTCTATTCCATTGGTCTATCTGTCTTTATCCCAGTGCTACACCTTTTTGATTACTATAGCTCTGTGGTTACTTTTAAAATCAGGAAGTGTAACTCTTCCAGTCTTGTTCTTCATTTTCAGGATTATTTTGGCTGTTTGGGATTTCTTGAGATTCAATATGAATTTTAGAATGGGTTTTACTGTTTCTGAAAAAAAAAAAAAGCCATTCGGTTTTAATAAGAATTCCAATGCATCTATAGAGCACTTAGGGTAATATTGACATTTAACAATAAGTCTCCCAGTCCATGATCATGGGATGTGTTTCCATTTATTTAGGTCTTTTTAAAAATATTTTTGAGGAGGGGAGAGGGGCAGAGGGAGAGAAAGAGAGAGAATCTTTTTTTTTTTTTTTTTAATTTTTTTTTCAACGTTTATTTATTTTTTGGGACAGAGAGAGACAGAGCATGAACGGGGGAGGGGCAGAGAGAGAGGGAGACACAGAATCGGAAACAGGCTCCAGGCTCTGAGCCGTCAGCCCAGAGCCCGACGCGGGGCTCGAACTCACGGACCGCGAGATCGTGACCTGGCTGAAGTCGGACGCCTAACCGACTGCGCCACCCAGGCGCCCCGAAAGAGAGAGAATCTTAAGCAGGCTCCATGCTCAGCAGAGAGCCTGACATGGGACTTGATCCCGTGACCCTGAGATAATGACCTGAGCTGAAATCAAGAGTCAGACGCCCAACCGACTGAGCCACCCAGGTGCCCCCTCGCCCGTTTATTTATGTCTTAATTTCTTTCAGCAGTGTTCTGTAGTTTTCATTGTACAAGGCTTCACCTCCTTGCCTAAGCTAATTCCTAAGTATTTTATTCTTTTTGAGGCTGTCAAATGGGATTGTGTTTGTAATCTCTTTTTCAGATCATTCACTGCTCGTTTATGGAAGATGCTTTTTGTGTGTGTTGATTTGTATCCTGCTACTTTGCAGAATTAGCTTACTGGAGCTAACAGCTTTTTCATGGAGTCTTTAGCATTTTCCACATTTAAGATCAGATCGTCTGCAAAGAGAGATGGTTTTACTTCTTCCTTTCCAATTTGAATGTGTTTTATTTCTTTTTCTTGCCTAACTGCTCTGGCTAGGACTTCCAGTACTGTGTTGAACAGAAGTCATGGAAGCAGCAGTCTGTGCCTTCTGCGTGCTCTTAGAGGACAAGTTTTTTTTTTCCACCATTGAGTATTATGTTTGCTATGATTTTTTCGTATGTAGATTTTCTTATGTGGAGGTGGTTTGCTTTTAGTCCTATTTTGTTGAGTGTTTTTTATAATGAAAGGGTGTTGTATTTTGTCAAATGCTTTTTCTGCATCAAGATGATCATGTGTTTTTCCCTTCGTTTTGTTGATATGGTACGTCACATTGATTTTTGTATGTTGACTCACCCTTGCATTCCAGGGGAGAGTCCCACTTGTCATGGTGTATAATCCTCTTAATATACTGCTAAACTTTGTTTGCAAGTATTTTGTTGAGTATTTTTGCATCAGTGAGCATAAGGAATATTGGTCTGTGGGCTTTTTTCCATTGTGCTGTCTTTGTCTGGCTTTGGTATCAGGGTAATGCTAGCCTTAGAATTAGTTTGGAACTATTCTCTCTTCTTCAAATTTTTGGAAAAGTTGGAGAAAGATTGGTATTATTTCCTCTTTAATGTTTGGCAGAATTCATCAGTAAAGCCATCAGGTCCAGGACTGTTCTTTGTTGAGAGAGCATTGATCACTGATTCAATCTCCTTACTATTTATAGATCTATTCCGATTTTGTATTTCTTCATGATTCAGCCTTGGTAGGTTTTATGATTCTCGAAGTGTATCCATCTAGGTGACCCAACTTGTTGGCATGCAATTGCTCCTAGTACTTTCTTAAAATCTATTTCATTTCTGTAGAAATGGTAGCAGTGTCCCCACTTTAATTTCTGATTTTAGTAATTAGTCTTTTTTTTAAGTTTATTTATTTTTGAGAGAGAGAGAGCGTGCGCGCGTGCGTGTGCAAGTGGGAGAGGGGCAGAGAGAGAGGGAGACACAGAACCTAAAGCAGCCTCCAGGCTCCAAGCTGTCAGCACAGAGCCCTTATGCAGGGCTCAAACCTTTGGCAAGGTCATGATCTGAGCCAAAGTTGGATGCTTAACTGACTGAGCCACCCAGGCGCCCCAAGTCTTCTCTTTTTCTTAGTCCATTTAACGTTTTGTCAATATTATTGGTCTTTCTGAAGAACTAACCTTTTCTGTCATTGATTTTCTCTATTGTTTTTATATCCTGTACCACATATATCTCTAATCATTATTATTTCCTTCCTTCTGCTTTGAGCGTACTTTGTTCTTATTTTTCTAGTGCTTTAAGTTGTAAAGTTGGGTTGTTGATTTGAGATCTTTCCTGATATTAACATCAGCATTTATAGGTATAAATTTCCTTCTCAGGATTGCTTTTGCTACATCCCTTGAGTTTTGGTTGTGTTTTTGTTTTCATTCATCCCTAAGTATTTTCTCATTTCCCTGTGATTTGTTCTTTGAGCCATTGGTTGTTACAAAGTGTTGTTTAGTTTTTACATTGTAGTGAATTTTCTAGTTTTCTTTATGTTACTGATTTCTGCCTCCTCATGCTGTGGTCAGGGAAGATACTTTGTATGATATCTATCTTTTAAAATCTATTGAAACTTAATTTGTGGCTTAACATTTGGTCTATTATGGAAAATGTCCCAGGTGCACTTGAGGAAATCAAGTATCGTCTTCTTGTTGGGTGGAATGTTCTGTATGTATCTCTCAGGTCTAGTTGGCTTATTGTGTTATGTCCTCTGTTTGCCCACTTATCTTGTCAGGTTTTTGTGTCCCTTATTATGAGAGGGGTATTGGAGTCACCAGCTGTTATCTTAGAACTGTTTCCACCTTCAGTTGTGTCAGGCTTTGCTGCCTGTCTTTTGATGGTCTGTTACTAGGTGTGTAAATGTTTGTAATTGTTTTATCTTCTTGCTCTATTGATCCCTTTATTAATATGTAATATCCTTTGTCTTGTGTAACTTTTTTTTTTTAATGTTTATTTATTTTTGAGACAGAGAGAGACAGAGCATGAACGGGGGAGGGTCAGAGAGAGAGGGAGACACAGAATCTGAAACAGGCTCCAGGCTCTGAGCGGTCAGCACAGAGCCCGACGCGGGGCTCGAACTCACGGACCGCGAGATCATGACCTGAGCCGAAGTCAGACGCTTAACCGACTGAGCCACCCAGGTGCCCCTTGTGTAACCTTTTTTATTTAAAGTCTGTTTTGTCTGATATTAGTGGAACCACGCCTGCTTTTTCATGGAAACTTTTTCCTTTCACTTTCCTGTTTGTGTCACTGGGTCACAAGAGAATCTCTTGTCAAGACAGCATATTGTTGGATCATGTGTTTTTATTCATTCTGCCAGCCTGCGTTTTCATTTGAGGGCCTGATTCATTTGCATATAAAGGAACTACTGATAAGAAGGGACTTACTTCTGTCCCTGTGCTCTTGGTTTTCTATATGCCCCTTAGCTTTTTTTGTCCCTCATGGCTTGCATTCCTCTCTTCTTTTGTGTTAATTTTTTTGTAGTGAAATGTTTAAATCCCTTCTTAATGTCCTTTGTGTCAATTCTATAGTAATTTTCTTCGTGGTTACAGCTAACTTCCGAAGGATCTAATGTAATTGATAGAAGCAGACATTTGGTAACAGCACGGCAGCTCCAAACACAACGCTCTGTTGTTGGTGCCACAAAATTACATTATACATGTGTGCCCAAAAACACAAACTGATAATCCTTGTAAACACGTAAGTCGTCTATGTTGTGTAGATGACAAAATTTGACGTTACAAACCAAAGTTACAATAATACCAGCTTTTAGACAAATAATTCTTATCCTTTAAATATATTAGTTTCTTGGGGCGCCTGGGTGGATCGGTCGGTTGAGCATCCGACTTCAGCTCAGGTCATGATCTCACAGTCCGTGGGTTCGAGCCCCGCATCGGGCTCTGTGCTGACAGCTCAGAGCCTGGAGCCTGTTTCAGATTCTGTGTCTCCCTCTCTCTGTGACCCTCCCCCGTTCATGCTCTCTCTCTGTCTCAAAAATAAATAAACGTTAAAAAAAATTTTTTTTAAATAAATATATTAGTTTCTTAAATCGTGTAGAAACAAAAAGAGCACCTACAGACTATTGTGATAATAGTCTATTATACAAGTTATATATTGTTATAATAATGCTAGCTTTTATAATAGTCCTTGTATTTACCTTCATTCAGATCTTTATTTCTCACACAGCTTCAAGTTACTGTCTAGTTGTCCTTCACTTCACCTGAAAGACTCCCTTGAACATGACTTGCCAGGCAGGTCTAGTGATACAAACTTTCTCAGCTTTCATATATCTGGGAGTGTGAATTTCTCCCTCACTTTGCAAAGGCAGTTTGCTGGATATAGGATTCTTGATTGACAGTTATTTTCTTCTAGTACTTTGAATGTATCAGCCCCCTGCCTCCTGGCCTCCAGTTCCTGATGAGAAATGTTAATGATAGACTGATAATCTGATAAGGGTCCCTGGTGACTCATTTCTTGCTGCTTTCAAGAGTCTCTCTGTCTTTATAAAGTGGATTATAATGTGTCTACATGTGGGTCTGTTTGAGTTCATCTTAGAGTTCATTGAGTTTATTAGATGTTTATATTCATGCATTTCATCAAATGTGGAAGTTTTCAGGCATTATTTCTTCAGCTGTTCCCTGGGCCACATTCTCTCCTTCCAAGACTCCCATGATGCATGTGTTGGTTCCCTAAATGGTGTCCCAAAGTTTCTTTAGGCTCTATTCACTATTCTTCAAGCATTTTTTCTTTCTGTTGCTTAGACACGCTAACTTTCATTGTCTTATATTCAAGTTCACTGATTCCTTCTGCCTATTCATATCTGACAATGATTTTTTTCATTTTGATTATTATACTCTTCAGCTGCAGAATTTCTATTTGGTAACATTTTAGGTTTTCTGCCTCTCTATCAATATTTCCATTTTGTTGATATATCATCTTCTTACTTCCTCCAAATCTTCCTTTAGTTTCTTGAGCATTTTTAAGGCTGGTTTTTTTTTCTAATTTTAGTAAGTTGCATTGTAATATTTTCAGGTGTATGGTAGTGGTTCAACAATTATATACATTATTAAATGGTCACTACAGTAAGTGCAATTACCATCTGTTACCAAAGAAGTTATCAGTATTATTGACTATATTCCCTATGCTGTACTTTTCATCACTGACTTGTTTATTTTATAACTGGAGGTTTGTACCTCTTATCCCCTTCACCTGTTTCATTCTGTCCCCTAACCCTCCTCCCTCTGGCAGCCACCAGTTTTTTCTCTGTATTTAGGAGTCTGTTTCTGGTTTTGCTGTTGTTATTTTTATTTATTTTGTTTTTTTAGATTCTGCATGCAAGTGAAATCATCCAATATTTGTGTCTCTCTGACACAATTTCACTTAGCATAATGCAGTCAAGGTCCGTCCACATTGTTACAAATGGCAAGACTTCACTCTTTATGGTTGAATAATGTACATATATGTACATATATATGTACATATATTGTACATGTATGTACCACATCTTCTTTATCCAACAGTGGCACTGCTTCCATATCTTGGCTATTGTAATCAATGCTGCAATAAACATATGAGTGCCTATATCTTTTCAAATTACTGTTTTTGCTAATGTTTGCATATGGTATAAGATAATAGTCTAGTTTCATTCTTTTCCATATGGTTGTCCAGTTTTCATGGCCTATTTATTCAAGAGTGTCCTTCCCCCAATGTATATTCTTGTCTCTTTTGTCATTAGTTAATTGACCATATACGTGTGAGTTTATTTCTAGGTTGTCTATGCTGTTCTATTGGTCTGTCATCTATTCTTTTTAATTTTTTTTAATTTAATGTTTATTTATTTTTGAGAGAGGGGGGCAGAGAGAGAGAGAGGGAGACACAGAATCTGAAGCAGGATCCAGGCTCTGCGCTGTCAGCACAGAGCCCGAGGTGGGGCTCAAACCCACGAACCATGAGATCATGACCTGAGCCGAAGTCAGATGCCTATCCAACTGAGCCACCCAGGCACCCCACTTTTTAATTTTTTTAATGTTTACTTATTTGAGAGAGAGAGAAAGTGTGAGCGGAGGAGGGACAGACAGAGGAGAGAGAGAGAGAGAGAGAGAAAATCCCAAGCAGGCTCTGCTCTGTCAGAGAAGAACCCGATGTGGGGCTCAATCTCACGAACCATGAGATCAGGACCCGAGCTGAAATCAAGAGTTGGACGCTGGACCGACTGAGCCACCCAGGTGCCCCGGTCTATTGTCTGTTCTTATGCCAATGCCATACAGTTTTGTTTACTACAGCTTTGTAATCTAGTTTGAAACCAGGGAGCATGATACCTCCAGCTTTGTTGTTTCTCAAGATTGCTTTGGCTGTTTGGGGTCTTTTGTGGTTCCATACAAATTTTAGGGTTGTTTGTTCTATTTCTGTGAAAAATGCCACTGGCATTTTGATAGGGATTTCAGTGAATCTGTAGATTGCTTTAGGTAATATGGACATTTTAACAACATTAATTCTTCCGGTCAGTGAGCATGGAATATCTTTCCATTTACTTGTGTCTTCTTCAATTTCTTTTGTAAGTGTCTTAGAGTTTTCAGTTCATAGATCTTTCACTTCCTTGGTTAGGTTTATTCCTAGGTGTTTTATTATTTTTGTTGCAATTGTAAATGGGATTGTTTTCTTAATTTTCCTTTCTGCTAGTGTGTTATTAGTTATTATACACAATAGATTTCTGTATATTGATTTTGTATCCTACAACTTTACTGAATTCATTTATTCTAATAGTTTTTTGGTGGAGTCTTTAGGGTTTTCTGTATGTAATCTTATCATCTGCGAGTAGTGACAGTTTTACTTCTTCCTTCCCAATTTGGATGTCCCTTGTTTCTTTCTCTTGTCTGACTGTTCCACCTGCAACTTCTAATACCATTTTGAATAAAACTGGTGAGTAAACATCATTGACTTGTTTCTGATCTCAGGGGAAAAGATGCTAGCGTTTCACTATTGACTATGATGTAAGCTATAGGTTATCATACATGGCCTTTATTATGTTGAGGTATGTTTCCTCTACACCCACTTTGTTGAGAGTTTTTATCATAAGCAGATGTTGAATTTTGTCAAATGCTTTTTCTTCATTAAGATGATCACATTTTGTTAATGTGGTCATCACACTGATTGATTTGCAGATATTGAACCTTCCATGCATCCCTGAAATATATCCCACCTGATCCTTCTAATGTAGCATTGAATTTGGTTTGCTAATATGTTGTTGAGGATTTTCACATCTATGTTCATCAGAGACATGGCCTCATTTTCTTTTTTTGGAGTGTCCTTGGTTTTGAGTTGCATGTCATGGTAATGCTGGCCTTGAAGAATGAATTCTAAAATTTTCCTTCCTCTTCTATTTTTTGAAATAGCTTGAGAAGCACAGGCATTAACTCTTCTTTAATGTTTAGTGGAGGGGTGCCCAGGTGGCTCAATCGGTTGAGCGTCCACCTCTGGATCTTGTCTCACGTCATGGTCCCAGGGTCATGGGATCGAGCCCCACATCGGGCTCCATGCTCAGCTGGGAGCCTGGGATTTTCTTTCTCCCCTCTTCCTTGCTCATACTGTCTTTCTCTCTAACATAAAATAATAAGATAAAATATTAAATTAAATATAAAATATTTGGTAGAATTCACCTGTGCCAGAGTTTTCTGATTACCAATTCAATTTTGTTACTAGTAATCTGTTCAGATTTTCTGTTTCTTCCTGATTCAGTCTTGGAAGATTGTATGTTTCTAGGAATTTATCTATTGCTTCTAGGTTGTCCAATTTGTTGGTGTATAATTTTTCATGGTAATTTCTTATAATCCTTTGGATTTCTGTGATGTCAGTTTTAAATTCTCTCATTTATAATTTTATTTACTTGAGTTCTTTTTTTCTTGATGAGTCTGGCTAAAGGTTTATCAGTTTTGCTTACCTTATCAAAGAACGGCTCTTCGTTTCATTGGTCGTTTATATTGTCTTTTGGTCTCTATTTATTTTTGCCCTGGTCTTTTTTGTTTCCTTCCTTGTGCTAACTTTGGGATTTATTCTTATTATAGTCTTTTTCAGGTGTAAGGTCAGATTGTTTGGGACTTTTTTTGTTTCTTGAGGTAGGCCTATATTGCTGTAAACTTCCCTCTTAGAACTGTTTTTGCTGCATCCTAAAAAAACTATTGTGTTTCCATTTTCATTTGTCTCCAGGAAATTTTTTTTATTTCCTCTTTGATTTCTTTGTTGCTCTCCTGGAATTAGGCTTTACTGGTTTTCAAAGCTTCCAGGGTTAAGCCTTGCTGATTTTTAAGGCTAGATATTATGGGGACTCATCTTCCTGGTGCAGGTTCCCAGGACCACGGATGCCATGCCCATTGGGCTTGATCCCCTTACTCCTCAGGGAGTGTGATATCCTCTCTGCATCTGTGATTCCCTTCTCACGTGCCAGGGGTTTGTTTCCTGACTCAGTCTTTGCCCCTCCTGTCCTTCTTGGTGTGGCTTTTTCTTTCTGTCCTTGGCTGTGGAAGAGCCACTGTACTAGCTTCAGGTTGTTCTCAGATTGAGTTGCATTACATGTAGGGGGTGCCTGGGTGTATTCAGTGTGTCTGTGGGAGGAGGTGAGCTCAGAATCCTCCTATTCCACCATCTTCCCCATGGTCTCAAGGCAATTGTGTTAAAGTCTCTCAAGTAGATCTGACACCGGGTCCTTTTTAGGGACAGATTCTGTTGAATTATCTTTTTTCTTTCAATGGGCCGAAGTCTCCTGTTTCTTTGTGTGCCTTGTGATTTGCTGAGCGCTGGACATTCGAATCTCATGATGCGGTTACTCTGGAAATCAGATTCTCCCCCTTCCCCAAGGTTTGCTGTGGCGTTGTCGTCGTTCTTTTCATGGTTGCAGGCTCTGTGCCGGGGTCAGCCTGAGGTGTCCATTTAATGTCTTCCCCGGTCTTTTCTGAGCCTTTCCTTGGACATGTGCCGTCGCTTCCTAACTTCCCCCAAATAGGCAGCTGTTTTTCAATGTCCTAGTCTTTAACGTGTGGCTCCCAAAAGGGGAAAAGTGGAAAACAAAAGGGGGATAAGAGGGCACTTATCCCCTTGAAGTCACTCGAGCTGGAGCTGGAGGGGTGACAGCAATGGCCGCCAGCCTCTGAGTCCGCACCTGTGTGGTCAGAGCATGGCCTCCTGCCGTTTGGGGGACGGGGTCCTTTTCGTCCACCTGGCTTCTGCGGGCTGCTCCAGAAACACGTGCCCGGCTGCCTGCCACATGGCTGGGGCGCGGGACGGGTAGGTGCTGCTGTGCTGCGAGCTGGAATGGACCAAAATCGACTACTTCTCCCGGACACGTGGCAGGCCTCGGGCAGAGTCCAGAGTTCCAAAGCAGTCCCATCACACAGGTTCCGCCCCTGCTGTTGTCATCTGGGGGGGGGGGGGGGGGGAGAGATTCCCGGGGCCCCTGCTCTGCCGTCTTCCCAGAATGTAATCAGGCACTTTTAAGCCTTCCAGCCATTGTTAATTCTCTTTATTGTAGTCTCTCATTCCTGCCTCTTCACCTTGCAGTCATGTTGGTTGTGTGGGGGTGGTTTTGGAGAGTTCCAGAGAGCTAACTGTAGGGACGCGATTGGACTTAACGATACGGCCAGCCCAACTGATGCCAGATGGCTGTGGGCTCTGAAAGTTACTCCAGCGTATCATCCTAGAGGTTGAGACTTTCCAGAAAAGTGAAGTCCTATACATATGGGCGACACTTGTAGGGAATTAGCTGAAAGACGTGATGTGATGGTGGTGCCCACTGCCTCAGAGTTCTGTGGGGTCCCAGGGCACATCCGAGGAGCAGCCCACAGGTAAGCGGCAGAGAGCCAGACCCCACGGGCAGCCCCAGCCCTCAGGCGTCGCCGTGCTGTCCGCTGCCTCCCCCTCCCATGCCCCGCCGCCCTCCTGACCGCCTCCCCCTCCCGGTGCCCCCTGTCCTGACCAGCCACCCTCTCCGGTGCCTCCCCCTCCCGGTGCCGCCCCCATCCTGACCAGTACCTCCCCCCATCCTGACCGCCACCCCCTCTGCTGTTTCAGAGGAGGCCGAGCACTGCAGCTTCGGGGCCGGTGGCTCTCTATCCCGCCGGAGGAAGGCGCTGGCGCTGCGCGAGGACGGCCCCCGCCGGCGCGCACACCTGCACATCGGCCTGCCGCACGACTTCCGCCCCGTGTCCTCCATCATCGACGTGGACATCCTGCCCGAGACGCACCGCCGCGTGAGGCTGTACAGGCACGGCTGCCAGAAGCCGCTGGGCTTCTACATCCGCGACGGCACGAGCGTGCGCGTGGCCCCGCAGGGCCTGGAGAAGGTGCCGGGCATCTTCATCTCGCGCATGGTGCCCGGCGGCCTGGCCGAGAGCACCGGGCTGCTGGCCGTGGACGACGAGGTCCTGGAGGTGAACGGCATCGAGGTGGCCGGGAAGACGCTGGACCAGGTCACGGACATGATGATCGCCAACAGCCACAACCTCATCGTCACGGTCAAGCCGGCCAACCAGAGGAACAACGTGGTGCGCGGCAGCCGCGCGTCGGGCAGCTCGGGCCGCTCCTCGGACAGCGCGGCCAGCCGCCACAGCCTGCCCGCCGCGCCCGCGCTGCTGCACCTGCAGCCCGACGACGCGGACAGCGACGACGAGCCCGACGTGGTGCTCGAGGGCGTGCTGGAGCCGCGGCCCGCGCCCAGGCCGCCGCCCCCGGGCAGCCAGGCGCGGGTCAACGGCGCGGGCCCGGCGCACAGGCTGCTCAGCTCCCTGCGCGCCGACCCTCGCCACAGCCTGGCCCTGCCGCTGCCCCCTGGCGCCGTGGAGGAGCACGGCCCGGCCGTGACGCTGTAGGGCCGCCGCGCCCCCTGGCGGCGCTGGTAACCGCGGGTCCCGGGTGCGAGTGGGGACAGGCACTGTGCGCTTCGGGCCCCTTGTTGTTGTTTTTATTTATCCCACCCTCTTGGCCCACACCCCGCGTGTGTTCCAGCTGACGGATAGAAAATACAGATACTATTTTTATAGACTTCTCCACGGAACAGAAAATGCACACGCGTGCAGTCAGTGCTCAGCCGGGGGCAGGTCCCAGCACTTTCGTAAATAAAGTGGCAGAGAGGGTCTGACCAGGTGCAGAAAATACTTCGTTTTGAAAATACTTTTATAAATGAAGCTTTAAAATTCCTTTTGAAACATGGATTCGTGTCTTTAATGTGACCCGTGCAAAAACAACCTGTGACGTCAGCACTGTTGTGAGCGCGCGCCCGGGCTGCCCTGCAGACTCCGCTCGCCGGCAGGAATGAGGGAGGAAGGTGGCAGCCAGAGCCTGGCTTTGAAGAGTCAGTGCGCCCAAGCCTGTAACAGGTATGACCAGTGACAATGAATTTCAGACAGCCAAGCGGGTGCCGGACCCCCACACATCCCAGGGGAAAAGCTCACGTGGGATCACGGCACCTGCGGGGGCTCAGCCTCTGGGCGGGCGAACTTAGCCCTGCGGGGTTGGAAGGTACTGGAAGGTAAGTCTCAGCAATACTTTCGTGACCAAAAGCCATCATTAACTCGGAGATAAAAACTAGTCTATTCCTGGGGTTTGAGTCTGAGGGCAATTTTTGAAATATTTTCAGTGGAAATGATGGATAAGCCCACCACACACCCCTGGCAGGCCTCTGAAAGCTCACAGCCATTTGGATGTGTAGTTTCTGTTATCTTTGTTTTAAATTCACAAGTCACGTGGAACTTACTGATTTTTAACACAGACTAAATTCATTATCACTTCCCTTTGATCTTCCACCAATATTTATATATTTAGTAATTTTATAGGTTTATTCATGTTTGATCCAATATTATATGAAGTGTATTTTGTTTGAATCCAATGTGGAGGAGAAAATGTTACACTTATACTCTGAGAACTAAACTTTGACCAAATAAAGCTTTCATATAAATACAAGTAAAAATATTTTTTTTAGGATGCCTTTCTTGGGACAGTATACGGCTGCTTCTCCTGTGGTCCAGCACCCCCTGCTGGTCAGCCACAGAACTGTCCTGACTTCATGGATGTCAGGCTGCTAACAGATTGAAAATAGTATCTCAACATCTTCATTTTTCTTCATTAAGTGTAAAAGCAAATAATTTTTCCTTTGGAAACTATTTATTAGGCAGAAATAGCTTTTATTGAGCAGTTGTGGTTTCCTGCAGCTATGTTTGATTTTGTTATTTGTGTGCCAGGATCACTATTGGTTGTGTTCCTAAGCACAGGGAAGGCCAGAGATGCTCTCCCGTTGAGGTAGAGGGTGAGAGTCCAAATACATCCAAATTTATGGGCTCCAGTGAGCTGTATGAGCATCTTTTCTGGCATCCAAGCAGTCAGAAGTGGGGTTTTTTTTTACTACGATAAGTATTATAGAACCAAAAGTCTAATGCTAGTTACTATCACAAATGAAATGTTCTTTTGCTGAGTTATTGCTGGTTTTTTAATATCTTGTTGAGTAACTGGTCTGTCACCAAGAAGGAAAGTTATATTTCTTAACGTGTTTTAAATTAAGTAAATGTGAATAATTTTTTAGGGAAAGAAGAAAAAAACCTACCACTCCGAGATTTGTATGCTGTTGTTTATAATATTAGGAGTTCTGAATTTCTTGGAACAGCTGCTTGAGTGTATTTTTGTACCCAGATCTTTACTTCTGCCATTTTCTTCTTAAACAAACAAAAAAAAACTATGTTGTATTACACATTAAAGTTTTGTTGGTTTTATATATCAAAGAATAAAAACTTTTTCTCTGCAATTAATGATACTTTTCACTTGTGTTCTAAATATTGGAGAAACGACCAGTTAATGCCGAGCAGAGAGAGGCTTACCTCAGGATGGAGCACCTCCAGTATGTACCCAGTGCCTATCTTGTGCCATATTTTTTCACTTAATCTTCATACGTGTTCCATGAATCTGTACATGTTCCATGCTCCATTAATCTTCATACATGTTCCACGAGGCGAGTAACACTGTCCCTTTTACAGATGACAAAATGGGCTGAAGTTCAAGCAGGTTGTGGGTCATTGCAGATAACCAAGTTGTAGTTGATGGGAGACAGATGTGTTTTAGGTCTAGAAACTTCTTTTTAAGTCCTTTTGAAAAAAAGATTTTCCAAATGCTTACTATACAGCGTTTCTTGAATATACCCAGGTTTGCAAAATTGCCATTAATGCTCCTTCATTCTGACATTGCTAAGCATAGTGCAGAGGAACGCGATCTACGCACTCAGCCATCACAGATATCACGGTGATAGCAGCGGGCACCGAGAATTCCCGGAAGAAATGTGCTTTCTACAAGCGTTCATCAACATAACCCTTTCAATGACACGGAGCTGTGGCAACGCTGTCCCAGTTCATAGTTGAGGAAACTCTGGACGGTCACCCCCACAGTCAGAAGAGACGGGGCTAAGCTGGTCACGGAGGTGGAGAGGCGGCTGCACACGCCTGGCTGTGCGGCTGGCGCACATCTGCCTGACCGATCATCCATCCACACCAAGCCCGGGGCATATGGTGCTCAGAGGAGTCAGCCTTTCAGCAGGTGATGAGACTGTCCAGTGAATCAGAGCTTATGTAGTATTTTGCAGTATTATACAAAGTGATCACACATGGGGAGTGGGTGTCATGGCAAGTTGAAAAATGCTGAGAGTCAAAAAATCCAGGGGCACCTGGGTGGCTCAGTCGCTTAAGCATCTGACTTGGGCTCAGGTCACAATCTCGCAGCTCCCGTGGGTTTGAGCCCCACGCTGGGCTCTGTGCTGACAGCTCAGAGCCTTGGAGCCTGCTTCAGATTCGGTGTCTCCTTCTGCCCCTCCCCCGCTTGTGCATGCTTGTTCTCTCAAAAATAAACATTAAAAAATTTTTTTAAATCCAGTTTAGCTAAAATCTGAGGTAAGTCTTCCAACAGAAGGCCATAAGTTATTCTCACGTCTCCGTCAAATGCTTTTAGAAGTTCTGATGCATCTCTCGGGCCCTCGTCTCCAAGATGACCAAGGAAAGGAGTAACAGTCATGGCAGAAAGGCCCACGGCTGCACGTAGCATATCCGCTGCTCCAGCTGTGCCCATCGCAGGCCCAGGACAAAGCCATTAAGAAGTTAATTACTCAGGGGCGCCTGGGTGGCTCAGTCCTTAGGCGCCCGACTCTTGGTTTCAGTTCAGGTCATGATCTCACACTTTGTGAGATCAAGCCCCACATGGGGCTCCACCCTGACAGTGCAGAGCCTGCTTGGGATTCTCTCCCCCCACCCCCGCATCTCTCTGCCCCTCCCTGGCTCTGCGCATGCTCTCTCTCAAAATAAACATTTAAAAAAAAAAAAAAGTTCATTACTTGGAACACAGTAGAGGCCACCGCCACCAGGGACATTTTGGAAGTGAGTCTTCGACGCCGGTGTGGTTCCGAGCGCGTGTGAGACTACGTTACATTGTGAGCTTGCCATTCATGGCAAGGGACCCGGGAGCTCCTGAGGCACCGAGGACAGAACTCCCCCACCCTGATTCAGGCCCTCAGGTGCTGCCCCAGGACCCCCATCAAAGCCTGTGTCAGGAGCTAAGTCCTTAAGGACTGAAGAAAAACTGTCTCTGGAAAAAAGTAAAATGGAGATTGTCCTTTAAAAATATATAAACGAATGAATGAACGAAAGCGCTGATGCAAGTATGAGCCAACTATGGTGGGAACATCCCTGGTAGTCCTTGCATGAAAAGAAATAGGCACGAGGATGGGTGGTACCAGGCTATTCTGCTGGAGAAAACGTGCTCATAACAGGAATTCGTGTGCTGAGGTTTCGTAGCAACACTAAACATCAGTCACATGCTCTGAAAGTTCGACTTAAAATTACATAATAAGGCTGAACTAGCAGCCAGTTCCTCAAAACACAAAAATATTTAATGAATCCCTAAATTCTACACCTGAAACTAATATTACACCCTAGCGTAACTGCAATTTAAATAAAAACTTGAAAAAAAATTTAATATGTGTTGTTCCTATTGCAAATATGAACCTGCTTAGCTGATTTCCAACTTGTAGGAAGATAAGGTACGCGGTGTAAACTTAGGGACTTCCCATTTGACGCAGGCTGGAGGGCTCTCCCACATCTCGCGCATCGATTGCAGTGGTGTGTCAGAATCAGCCAGAGTTGACTGCCCCCCCCCCCCCCCCGCCACAGAGGCCTAAATTCAGGAGATCTGTGGGTAGGGCTTGAAATTTTTCATTTCTAACAAGTTCCCAGGTAATGTGGAACCTGCCAGTCCAGGAGTCACACCTTGAGAACCACTGGCTAATACCCCCAAAAATTACTGCCTAGAGAGTGATAGGATGTGCCTCAAAGCAAATGACCTTAATGACCAAGGCCCATCCAACAAGCATCAGGATCTTCCTCTGGTACATGCTGGCGCTGAGACCCTCATGTAACACCAGGTAACCTGCACACATACTTCCTGACGTGCAGAACCACTTCCTGTGCATCACCGTCCATTCCCCACCACTCTCTGGTGCCATACCCGTGTACCTGCTCTTCCTGCCTCTAATGTTGGATTCCTGGGTGCTCCTTATCCCTGAAGACACCCCGTCAATATGCAAGTTCTTTTTCCTTTCCTCACCTTGTTTTCTTCTCCTTTATCTTCATAAAAAGAGAACTTTTGGGGATTGAGAACTTGTCATTACTGAACCACGTTTCCAAGGAATGGAATAAACTCATTATGTTAATACGGAACAAAATGATTCAACGTTGGTCTCTCCAGCCCAGGAAACAAGTGCCATCTTCCAAACCCTTCCCCAGAGAGCTTTGAAAGTGAACACGTTATTTCTTGACCTGAACCCTCTTGACCTCAAGCTAATCTGCCAGGGGAGGGAGGGACTGTGCAGCCAGCACTGCTGGAGGGAGCCAATGTCTGTCATCCCAGGATGGTGACCTTTGCCTTCAAGCTGCGGTGGTTTTTTCCTCTCTACAGATGCTTAATTTTTATTCATAATGCTGTGCACTGCCACAAGTCCCTAGTTGACCATGTGGCCCTACACGGACCCTCATAACGCCTCCAAGTGGGAAACATGCCCTCGTTCCGTGCTAAGTCCGGGCACTCAGTCGCGTGTGGCCAAGTTCATGCTCCTGCACTGCACCCGAGTGGCACGGATGTAGTGCCGTAGACACAGTCCCCCTGCACCTGACTTTCCCGGCACCTCTTTAGGCGTTCAGGCGGGAGCCCGGGAATGCCACGAGACCTCTGAAGCTTTTACGGAAGGTTCACACCAGCTATCTTCATATACCGAACCGAAGTCTCTACCCTCAGAGCCTCCTCTTGTGCCCTTGTCTTCAAGTGGACGGAGCAGAACCATCCCCAAAGCGCTCCAGAAAGTGCGAGTCACAGAAACACACCCCCTGTGGAAAGACAGCTGCGAGGACACCTACACGGGTCAGCGCAGAAACAGAATGTCCGGCGTGGACACACAAAAGCACGCATACTATGAGCCAAAACCAGTTGTCTGGGAATGAGGTGGCACACGGTTCCTTTCTGACTTCTTGAGCTTTTCAGAAAAATGCAAGCAATCCATTCTGAAGTCGAAAAAATACATAAATTCTCTCACTTAAAAAAATTAAAAAGTAAATGGAGCAAACGAGGGTAACAGAGATAAACCTGGGACCCCGCCCTGGGACTGCCACGTGCTCAAAGGACCCCGAGTGTCCTGACTCCTTTGAAGCCTCTGAAAGTTTCCTGAGAGACCGTGGGATTATGTGCTGGTTTTTTTCAACTTTTTGTTCTGATTATGAAAATTATATATGCTCATTCTGGAAATTCTGAAAAATAGCATGTGTATAAAGAAGAAAACTACCCACAGGAATCCCAGCAAACGGTGTTGATGTTTCAGTGCTTCCGTGGCAGTCATCAGCTATAACTCAAGAGATGCTGCCCAGCGATGTGCATCTTTCTCAGGTAACGTAGCACAAGAATTTTCCTACGGCAATAAATTGTCCCAAAACAGTATTTTTACTTGCTGCAAAATGGGAAATATATCTAAATTAAGTTGGCCATTTTCCTGACAGATACCGGGTTATTTACAGTTCATATTACAAAAAAGTACGAGAGCTATATACGTAAATCTTAGCTTAGGTTTCTGATTATTTCCCTAGGACAGATTGCCAGAAATGAAATCACTGTAGCAAAGGGTATGAATACCCTCGGAGTTTCAAAAAAAACAACAAGAATCTCACAGAAAAGTTACAAGTACAGCCAAAAGAGCTGGAGTGTGCTACCAAAGGCCTGCCCCAGGACTGTCTGTGACAACGTCCTACAAACAAGGACATCTCCTGCCCCAGTACAGCCATCAAAACCCAGACTCTGACTCACCCCTCCCATGGACACGCCGGACCCACAGCTACATACGGACCAGGTTCCTCTCCTCTGACAACCAGCTGAGCAGCTGCTGCACATCCAGAAACAAGAAGAGAGCCACGTCATGGTGGGTGGCAGAGGCTAAGACTTGGTTTCACTGTAAATCCACCCCCGGCACAGCAACCCACAATCGGGAGGGAACTCACAAACCCAGACCTTCTCCCGGAGCAGCAAAGGGTTCTACCCCACATCGGACACCCCAACTTTTAAGACCTGCACCTGAGGAACAAGCCCTCAAAACATCCGGCTTTGAAAAGCAATGGAGCAGGTGACCGGGAGACCCAGAGGGCTGTAGCAGCCTGAGAAATACCTCTTAAAAGGCTTGCATAGACTCCCCACCCCAGGGCCAGTGCAGAAGCAGCTGTTTGAAAAGTGGCCAGACTTTATGTCAGAGGTCCATTTACTGATCTGAAAGCATCGGCCCCAGGAGCCCGGCCTGTTGGCATATTTCCCAAGGACAGAGGCCCTGGCAGACGCCATTTTTATGCTCTCCCTCTTCCACTCTCCACAATAACAGTATCTCCCACAGAAAGCTTTTACAGGCATCTGGTGCCCCGGTTTTTGCAGCCGCAGCCAAGGAACACCCTTCAAAATTCTGGTTCTGGAGGCCAGGGGGCTTGTGTTCTGGGGTCCCACGGGACTGTAACAATCAGAGAGACACTTGTTGGCAGAACACTGTCCTGAGGTCACCACACAGACGGCAGCCTGAAACGTACATCCGTCTCTGAGAAAGTGGCAGACCAGTGTGGCACGCACCTAGAGGCCACGGAGGTGCTCTCAGGGGGCACAGGCCAGGGGACACCACCCTTCTGCCCCCCCTCTACCTCTGTCCCTCACTGGGGTCTCCCGGGAATGAGCTTACACCTTCCTGGCACCCCAAGTTTTGCACTTGCTGCCAGGGACCACCTGTTCATCACCTGGCTTTGTGCTAAGTAGTGGGGCTTTGTGCTCATGGGTCCCCTAGGCCTGTGACAAGTGCAGAAAGAGTTCTCAAACGGCCACCACTCCCAGGCCAGAGCAAGAGACAACAGAGCCAGGAGTTCAGTTCTTTGGAGAAAGAGGGCTGTAAGCTGTCATCGATGATGCAGCCCGAGGAGCAGGCTTCTGATTAACACACATCTAAGGCTTGACTGGAAAGCCTTCCAGAGCCCTTGGAAGGTGGTTTTACCTTCATCCCTCTGCCATGCTCCAGGCTGCCAGCATCCCTCAGAGGGGAGCTCTTACACATGCCTGGTGCCCTAGTTCTCACATCGGGTGTCCTAGTCTTTGTGGCTGCCACCCCAGAACACCTCCTTGAATGACTCTGGTGGCCAGGAGGCTTGCGTTCCTGGGTCCCATGGGACTGTAAAAGGCAGCTAGTTCTGGGTAGGCTGCCACCCCCATGGCACCGCAGACTGGAACACATCCCTAGTCTCCCTGTAAAACAGGCCTATTTGCTTGTCCTGGAACTTCAGCCTCATGGGCAAGCTTCAGGTTTGGCACACATCTAGAAGCTACAGAGATGCTCTCAGGGAACACAGGCCTGAGGACCTCCAGATCACCTGTTCTGTGGCCAAAAGGGCTTATGCTCGTGGTCCCTCAGGACTGTATATATTTGCATACTTTGAAATCTGCTACCTGAGTGTATAGCTTCCAATCAGCCCGAATCTACATGCTGACTGAGACTCCACCCACTGGGACACTAATAGGCCTTGCACACTCAACAACTGGGAGCTATTAAAATGGGCTGCTTGGACGATCACAAAGGTTTGAGAGACAACCAAGAGCTACAGTAAGTTTAAGCAGTAAGGTTCATCTACACAAGACGATTCCTTCAAAACTGGAAAAGATGGCTGTTTCAGCTAATCCATAGAAACGCAAAGAGAGAAACAAGCAATATGAGGAAACAGGAATATATTTCAAACAGAAGAACAACATAAAACCTCAGAAAATAACCTCAATGAAATGGAGATAAGTAGTTTACCTCACGAAGAATTCAAAGTAATGGTCACAAAGATGCTCTCCAAACTTGAGAGAAGCATGGATGAATACAGTGAGAAGTTCAATAAAGAGATAGAAAATATAAGTACCAAACAGAAGTCACTGGATGAAGAATACAATAACTGAACTTAAAAATACATTAGAGGTGGGGTATTTGGGTGGCTCAGTTGGTTAAGCGTCTGACTCTTGATTTCCGCTCAGGTCATGATCTCACAGTTCATGAGATCAAGCCCGCATCAGGCTCCACACTAATAGCACCAAGCTTGCTTGGGATTCTCTCTCTCCTTCTCTGTATGCCTCTCCCCTACTCATGCTCATTCTCTCTCTTTCTCCCTCTCTCTCTCAAAATAAATAAACACAAAAAATACATTAGAGGGGTTCAACAATAGACTAAATGAAGCAAAGAAAGAATCAATGAACTCAAGTACAGGGCAGTGGAACTCACCCAATCAGAGCAGCAAAAAGAAAAAAGAATGAAAAAAAAAAAAGTAAAGATAGCTTAAGGGGTTATAGGACAACATCAAATGGACTAACACCCACATGATAGGACTCCCAGAAGGAGAAGAGAGAGAGAAAGGGGCAGAAAATTATTTGAAGAAATAGTGACTGAAAGCTTTCCTAACTGGGGAAAGAAGCACATCCAGATCCAAGAGAGCCTAGAGAGTTCCAAATAAGATGAACCCAAAGAGACCCACTGAGATGCATTATAATTAAAATGTCAAAAGTTAAAGACAGAGAATCTTCAAAGCAGCAAGTAAAACAACTTGTTCGGTACAAGGGAATGCCCACAAGACTCAGCAGATTTTGTAGCAGAAACTCTGTAGGTCAAAAGGGAGTAACACAAAACATTCAAAACGCTTCCAATCAAGAACTTCCAATCAAGATTACTCTACCCAGCAGAGTTATCGTTCAGAATCGAGGGAAAGAGAGAGTTTTCCAGACAGCAAAAGCTAAAGGAGTTCATTACCACTAAACCAGACTTACATGAAATGTTAAAGGGATGTTTTTAAGCTGAAAAGAAAGGGTGCTAATTAGTAACAAAACACATGAAAGCATAAATCTCATTGGTAAATGTAAATATATAGTACTGGTAGTTAATTACTTATAGCTGGTATGAAGGTTAAAAGACGAAAGTAGTAAAAATAACTATAACGACAGGGGCGGCTGGGTGGCTCAGTCTGTTAAGCATCTACTTCCAACTTTGGTTCAAGTCATGATCTCACGGTTCTTGAGTTCAATCCCTGGGTCGGGCTTTCTGCTGTCAGCACAGAACCTGCTTCAGATCCTCTGTCCCCCCTACCCCCTCCACTTGCACTCTATCTCTCAAAAATAAGTCAACATTAAAAAAATAACTATAATGACATAATTAGCTAAGGAATACACAAGATAAAAAGAAGTAAAATGTGACCTCAAAATGTGGTAGGGAGTAAAAATGTACAGCTTTAGAATGTGTGCATACTTAAATTACTTTCAACTTAAAATAAACTGTTATAAATATAGATTGTTATATGTAAGCCTCATAATAACCACAAAGCAAAAACCTGTAGTAGATACAAAAAAGATAAAGAGAAAGAAATCTAAACACTCCACTACAGAAAAGTCATCAAACCACAAAGTAAGAGAAAGAGAAGAGAAAACAGAGGAACAACAAAACAGCCAAGAAACAATTAACAAAACAGCAGTAAATACACACCTATAGATAATTACATTAAATATTACATTAAATGTAAATGGACTAAATTCTCCAATCAAAAGACATAGAGTGGCTAAATTTAAAAAAAAATTCACTTGACAGGAGTATGGGCCCAAGTGCAACACAAGTCACGTACAAGAATGTTTGTAGAAGTAATTGCTAATAGTCCGAAACCAAAAGCACAAAATGCCCAAATAAATAATGGACAAATAAATAATAAGTATTGTTATGATGGAATATTTGCAGGAATAAAAACAAACCACAGCTATGTACTGCAACATAAATGAATGTCCAAGCATAATGTTGAACCAAAAAACCTAAACACAAAGAAACATACTGAATTATTTCATTTATGTAAAGGTCATCAAGTACTAATTGACAGTAATTATCACTGAGGAGCAGGGCAGGGGGGTGTCTGAGAGGTAGCATGAGGACTTCTGGGGATCTGGTCACATTCTCTTTCTTGTATTTGGCGTATTCATTTTGTAAAAATTTATTGCGCTGTGCATTTGTGGTTTGTGTGCTTTTTTGTATTTGTGTTACATTTCAATAAACAGATAAAAAATCATTTTAATGGTTAAAAAAAATCCAGGACCCATCTATATGCTGCCTACAAGAGATTCACATTAGATATAAGGACACACAGAGATTGAATATGACGGGATGGAATAATGCAAATGAAAACCAAAAGAAAGCTGTGGTAGCTATACCTTGATCAGAAAAAAATAGACTTTAAAGCACACTGTAATAAGAGACAAAGACGAGCATTACATAATGATAAAGGGGTCAAGCCAATAAAAAGGTATAACGTTTGTAAATACTTATGCACCCAACATAGAGGCTCCTAAACATATACCACAAACATTAACAGATTTAAAGGGAGAAATAGACAGCAATACAATAATAGTAGAAATATCTAATACCAAATTTTAATCAATGAATATATCATCCAGTTAGAAAATCAATAAGGAAACATCAGTCTTAGATGGAACATTAGACCAGATAGATACAAAGCATTCCATCTGAAGGCAGCAGAATACACATTCTTCTCAAGTGCTCAGGAAACATTCTCCAGGATAGACCACATGTTAGGCCACAAAACAAGTCTGAATAAATGTGAGAAGACTGAAATCATATCAAACATCTTTTCTGACCACACTGGTACAAAACTAGTAATCAATCATGAGAGGAAACTATAAAATTCAAAAATGCTACTGAAAAACCAGTCAATGAAGAAATCAACAACTTGAGATAAATGAAAATGGAAATACAACATACCAAAATTTATGGGATGCAGCAAAGCAGTTCCAAGAGGAAAGTTCATAGCAATACATGCCTACCTCAAAAAAAAAACAAGGAAAATCTCAACAACCTAACTTTATACCTCAAGGAACTAGAAAAAGAACAAAGCCTGAAGTTAGTAGAATGAAGGAAATTATAAAGATCAGTGCAGATGTAAATGAAATATATTAAAAGGACAATTGAAAAGATCAACGAAACAGAACTGGATATTTGAAAAAGTAAACAAAATTGGCAAACCTTTAGCTAGACTCCCCAAGAAAAAGAGAGAGGGCTCAAGTAAATGAAATCAGAAATAACAAGAGATGTTAAAACTGATACCACAGAAATACAAAGGATCAAAGAGATGACTATGAAAAATTATATGCAAACAAATGGGACAACCTAGAAGAAATGAATAAGTTCCTAGAAATATACAATTTTCCAAGACTTAACCAAGAAGAAATGAAAAATCCAAATAGTCCAGTTACTAGTAAAGAGATTGAATTAGTAATCAAAAATCTCCCAACAAACAAAATTCCAGAACCAGATGGTTTCATTGGTGAATTATACCAAACATTGAAGAAACTCATACAAATATTTCTCAAACTCTTTCAAAAAACAGCAGAGGAGAGCAAACTTGCAAATTCTTTTCACAAGGCCACCACTACCTTGATACCAAAACCAGACAAGGACACCAGAAGAAAATTACAGGCCAATATCACTGATGAAGATAGATGTAAAAATCCTCAGCAAAATATTAGCAAACTGAATTCAACAATACATTAAAAGAATCATACACCATGATCAAGTGGGATTTATTCCAAGGATGCAAGGGGAGTTCAACATCTTCGAATCAATCAATGTGATACATCACATTAACAAAATGAAGGATAAAAATAATATGATTATATTAATAATGCAGAAAATGCACTCAACAATATTTAACATCCATTTATGATTAAAAACCTAACAAAGTAGATAAGAAGGGAATGTGACTCAACATTTTTTTAAAAACCATACATGACAAGCCCACAACTAGCATCATACTCAACAATGAAAAGCTAAAAGCTTTTCCTCTAAGATCAGGAACAGGATGGATGCCCACCCTCACCACTTTTATTCAGTGTAGTATCAGAAGTCCTACCCACAACGATAAGGCAAGAAAAATAAAAGGTATGCAAATTGGAAAGAACAAATGTAAAGCTGTCACTATTTGCAGATGACATTATATTATATATAGAAAACCCTAAGACTCCACACACAGAAAGAAACTGTTAGAACTAATAAATGAATTCAGTAAAGTTGTAGGATACAAAATCAATATGCAGAAATCTATTGTGTTTGTATACACTAATAACACACTAGCAAAAAGGAAAATTAATAAAACAACTCCATGTTTAACCAAGGAAGTGAAAAATCTATGAATTGAAAACTATAAGACATTGATGAAAGAAATTGAAGAACAAATAAATGGAAAAGTATTCCATGCTCACTGACCGGAAGAATTAATATTGTTAAAATGTCCATATTATCTAAAGCAATCTACAGATTCACTGAAATCTCTATCAAAATGCCAATGGCATTTTTCACAGGAATAGAACAACAAACCCTAAAATTTATGGAACCATAAAAGACCCCAAATAGCCAAAGCAATCTTGAGAAAGAACAAAGCTGGAGGTATCATGCTCCCTGATTTCAAACTAGATTACAAAGCTATAGTAAACAAAACTTAATGGTATTGGCATTAGAATAGACATATAGACCAATAGAATAGAATAGAGAGCCCAGAAATAAATCCACACATATATAGTCAATTATTTATGACAAAAGAGAAAGAATATATACTGGGAAAAGATATTCTTCAATAAATAAGCCATGAAAACTGTACAGCCATATGCAAAAGGATGAAACTAGACTGCTATCTTACACCATACACAAAAATTAACTCCAAATGATAAGCTCTCTGACATCAGTCTTGGTTATGAGTTTTTGGATCTGACTCCAAAAGAAAAGGCAACAAAAACAAAAATAAACAAGTGGGACAACATCAAACTAAAAAGCTTCCGCACGGCAAAAAAGATCATCAACAAAACCAAAAGGCAACTTACTGAATGGAAGAATATATTTGTAAATCATATATCTGACAAGGGATTAATAACTGAGATAGATAACACACACAGCTTGATCAATGGCAAAAAAAATCTGATTATATTTCAAAAATTTTTTTTAATTTTTTTAAATATTTATTTCTGAGACAGAGAGAGACAGAGCATGAGTGGGGGAGGGGCAGAGAGAGAGGAGACACAGAATCTGAAGCAGGCTCCAGGCTCTGAGCTGTCAGCACAGAGCCCGACACAGGGCCCAAACTCACAAACCTTGAGATCACGACCTGAACCGAAGTCGGTCACTCAACCGACTGAGCCACTCAGGTGCCCCATGTTAAAAAAAATTTTAAATAAAAAAAAAAATCTTATTTAAAACTGGGCAGAGGATCTACATAGACATTTTTCCAAAGAAGACACAGAGATGGCCAAGGGGTACATGAAAAGATGCTCAACATCACTCATCATCAGGAAAATGCAAATCAAAACCATAATTAAATATCAGTTCACACCTGTTAGAATAACTATTATCAAAAATAAAATAAACAAGTGTCGGTGAGGATGTGAGGAAAAGGGAAACCTCATGCACTTTTGGAAGGAATGTAAATTGGTGCAGCCACTACGGAAATGGTATGGAGGGTCCTTAAAAAATTTTAAATATAACTACCATATGACCCAGTAATTCCACTTCTGGGTATTTATCCAAAGAAAATGAAAACACTAGTTCAAAAAGATATATGCATTACCATGTTCATTGCAGCATTATTTTCAATAGCCAAGATATGGAAACAATCTCAGTGCCCACTGATGAATAAATGGATAAAGAAAATGTGGTATACCCTATCAAAATACTAACAGCATTTTACACAGAACTAGAGCAAATAATCCTAAAATTTGTGTGGAACCACAAAGAACCTGAATAGCCAAAGCAATCTTGAAAAAGAAGAATAAAACCAGAAGTATCACAATCCCAGATATCAAGATATACTACAAAGCTGTAGTAATTAGAACAGTATGGTACTGGCACAAAGATAAACACATAGATCAACAGAAATGAATAGAAAGCCCAGAAATACACCCACATTTATATGGTCAATTAACCTTCAACAAAGAAGAATATGCAATGGGAAAAAAGTCTCTTAAACAAATAGTGTTGGGAAAACTAGATGGCTACATGTAACAGAATGAAACTGGACCACTTTTTTTGCACCATACACAAAAATAAACTCAAAATGAATTGAAGACCTAAATGTGAGACCTGAAACTTAAAAAGAGAGGAGGGAGGGAGGGAGACAGAGAGAGAGAGAGAAGAGAGCACAGGCAGTAATTTCTCTGACATTGGCCATAGCAACATTTTTCTAGATAGATCTCCTGAGGCAAGGGAAACAAAAGCAAAAATAAACTATTGGGACTACATAAAAACAAAAAGCTTCTGCACAGCAAAGGAACCAACCAACAAAACTAAAAGCCTAGTGAACAGAAGACACTTGCAAATGACATATCCAATAAAGGGTTAGTATCCAAAATATAACTTATATAAAACTCAACACCCAAAAAATAATCCAATTTAAAAATAAGAAGATATGGGGGTACCTGTATGGCTCAGTTGGTTAAGCGTCCAACTCTTGATTTCGGTTCAGGTCATGATCTCACAGTTTCATGAGTTCAAGCCCTGCATGGGCTCTGTTCTGACAGCATGGAGCCTGCTTGAGATTCTGCCTCTTTCTCTGCCTCTCCCCCACTCACATTCTCTCTCAAAATTAAAAAAAAAAAAAAAAAAAAAAAAAAAAATTCAGCCATGAACAGACATTTCTCCAAAGAAGACATACAGATGGACAACAGATACATAAAAAGATGATCAACGTCACTCATCATCAGGAAAATGCAAATCAAAACCACAGTGAGATATTACCCCACACCTGTGAGAATGGCTAAAATCAAGAAGACAAGAAACAACAAGTGTTGGCGAGGATGTGGAAAAATTGGAACCCTCACGCACTGTTGGTGGGAATGCAAACTGGTCCAGCCACTGTGGGATATAGAGGTTCCTCAAAATATTAAAAATGAATCACCATACAAGCTAGTAATTCCACTACTGGGTATTTACCCAAAGAAAACAAAAACACTAATTAGAAAAGGCATTTGCACCCCTATGTTGATTGCAGCATTATTTACAACAGCCAAATTACAGAAGCAGCCCAAATGTCCATTGATAGAAGAAGATATGGTGCGTATGTGTGTGTGTGTGCATGTGTGTAATGGAATATTACTCAGCCATAAAAAAGAATTAATCTTGCCATTTGCAACAACTTGGATGGATGTAGACGGTATAAACCTAAGTGAAGTAAGTCAGAGAAAGACAAATACCATACGATTTCACATATGTGGAATTTAAGAAACCAAACAGAAAAGAGACAAACCAAAGATAGACCATAGAGAGAACAATAGTATATATCTCTCTTTAATATAGAGAACAAACTGATGGTTACCAGAGGGGAAGAGGGTGGGTGAAATGGGTGAAGGGGATTAAGAGAACACTTACTGTGATGAGCACTGATATATGGAATTGTTGGATCACTACATTGTACATCTGAAACTAATATACCACTGTATGTTAACCATATTGGGATTAAAATAAAAAGAGAGAGATGAGATTAAAAAAAGAAAAGAATACATGGTATACACACACAATGTAATATCATTCAGCCATTTGAAACAACATGGATGGATCTTGAAGGCATTATATTAAGTGAAATAAGTCAGGGAAAGACAAATACGGTATGATCTCACTTATATGTGGAATTAAAAACAACAATAAAAACCAAGCTCTTTGATACAGAGAACAGACTGGTGGCTGCAGGGGTGAAGAACGGGAAAAATGGGTAAAGGGGGTTCAAAGGTAAAAAGTTCCAGTTATAAAAGAATTATAATTTATTATAAAAAAATCCCAGTTATAAAATAATTGTCATGGTGATATACACCAAGAGGACTATGGTTAATAATACCATATTTGTATATTTGAAAGTTGCTAAGAGAGTAGATCTTAAAAATTCTTATCACAAGAAGAAAAAAATGTGACTATGTGGGGTGAGAGATGTTAACTAGATTTATTTTTGTGATCATTTCACAATATATGCAAATATTGAATCATAATGTTGTGCACCTGAAACTAATGTTACATGTCCATTATGCCCTCAATTTTAAAAATAAATAAATAGAAAGTAAATGAGAATACAGATACCCTGGCTCCCTGGATTTTTCCATTAATTAATAAAATCTCCTATGAGAACCAAAAAAAAAAAAAAAAAATCTGTATGTTGATACACTATCATCTAACCCTTGACCCCACTCCTGCTTTGTCAATTGCCTTGATAATGCCCCTTTACAATAAAAGCACCACTTCAGGGGCACCTGGGTGGTCCAGTTGGTCAAGCGCCCGATTTCAGCTCAGGTCATGATCTTGCAGCTCATGAGTTTGAGCCCCACATGGGTCTCTGCGCTGACAGCTCGGAGCCTGGAGCCTGCTTCAGATTCTGTGTCTCCCTCTCTCTCTGCCCCTCCCCACCTCAAAAATAAATAAACGCTAAAAAAATTTTTTAAAAGCGCAAGTTCAGAATCCAGTCAGTTGTCTTCACTCTCCCTCACTGTGAAACGGTTCTCAGTCCTTCCTTGGTTTTCATGACCTTGACACCTCTGCAGGCTACAAGCCAGTTATTTTGTAATTTGGTTTTGTCTGAAAAAACCTCACAGCTAGTTTCAGGCAACGGCCCTTTGGCAGGAGTAATCACAGAAGCAATGCTGTGCTCATGGAACATTCCAGCAGGCAGCACCCCACTTGTCTGTCCACCACAGATGATGTCCATTCCCTCTGACCACTTCACCCCAGTGGCATCTTCAGGGCTTCCCCACTGTGAAGCTTTCTTTCGTCCTTTGTAATTATTAAGTATTTTGTAAGGAGGTACTTTGAGACTATGGAACACTGCATTCCCCATCAAATTTCCAAGTAATCTGTTTGTTTATATTAGTACGGACGCCTATTTTATTCAATTCATTGTAAGTCTTTACTGTCATTATTTTGGTGTCAGAATGCCTCAGATTTGGCTAGTGGGAGTCTCTTCAAACTGGCTTCTGTGTCTTTTTTACATTTCCTCATTATTCTTGAAGCATATTCTTGCTTTCTGGTTCAACTAGATGTTTCATTTCATCTATTTTTCCTGCCTCAGACCTGAAGCCAACCTCTCCCCACCCCCAGCCCCCAAGGCATTCTGATTTCTTCTGTGGAGAATGATGTTTAAAAGCCAAGATCTGGGCTGTAGGTGTGCTTACTGCCCTGGGGTGCCACTATCAGGCCTCCCAGGACAGAACTGGGGGTTACTGCATGTGTGTGCAGTAATAACACACAAGAGTACACGTGAGCAAAGAGAGCTTCCGAGCCCCCTCTACACACAGGCTTGACAGCCCATGCCAAGCCACTGTCACCATCCCCGTTCCCACACATTGCCACCCTCTGCTGATGTGGGCTTCACGCCCCTCCATCCCCTCTTACCCAGCTTGGGCTTTCCAGGTACTGACCTCCCATCACCCTGCTTGCACTGACAATGACCGTTCTCACGTCCTGCCCGTCCCCCTTCATGCGTTCCTTTCTTGCCCTGCTCCAGGCATGCAGCCCCTGCTTCCCCCACCCATGTGGAGCTGGGCTGAGTCCTGCCACAATTTAGGACTAAGAGGGAAGGAAAGGGGAAGAGGAAGGCTGTTTGAAGTTCTAGATACAAGCATACATATGTACTGCCATATTGCTGTTACCAAATTTATTTACTTACCAAAATTACAGAGAGAATCTCTCAGCTTGTCAGACTCTGACCCCACATCCTGAAGTCGATTCTCCACCACTGAGCTTCCCAGTGGGTCTCCCACACAGCCATTCCTCCAAAGCCACTGCACGCTACTCCTCGCTTGAGGCAGACCCTCCTTACCTCCTCCTGTTCCCCTCCTCCTCTGGGAAGCCTTGTCTGCCATTCCCATTCCAGTCTTCCCTCTCCTTGCTCCTGCAAGAGAGACAGACCACAGCGTTAGGGCTCAGAGTGGAGAGCTCCAGGAGGGCACAAACCCCATTTCATTCACTTTTCATCCCCACCAGCCATTAGGGACATGCACGTAATAGGACCCAGTGGGTATAGACGGAGAATAAATAAGCGATGGCTGCAACATTTCAGGAAAGAGGCAGGAGACATCATGAGTCACCATCCCATCTCTGCAGGCAGCTTAGCAAGCGGGACTGCAGCCAGCAGCCAGTTACATTCAAAGTTGCTAGATGTGGTGCTGAGAGTTTCCTTTATTCAAGAATTATTAAGTATGTGTCTAGACAGAAACTGTCTGTTTGCTGTCTTCTGGCCCCTTACCTGTCCCAGTGCAATCTCCACCTGGGGGTCAGTGGGGACAGGGACAGGCCATGGGGGTGTCTCCATCTCTCTGACCTCAAGTTACTGTGTGGGGTTTACACCTGCAGTTTTTTCTGCTCAATAAATGTAAGCAGTGAGGGAAAGAGATACGTTTCAAGAAGGCTTTCATGAGGCTGGTGGTGGCGGGATGTGTTGCTCCTTCAACTCAAGTTTCATAGGTAGTAAAAACAGTGAAGTAATTGTTTATCCTAGAACTTCACTGTCGGGGGTTATCAGCAACCAACCAGATGACCTACTTTTTTGATTCTTTAACTTCAAGCTTTGAAACTTCTGCATCATCTAGGAGCACCTTACTTCAACACTGACAGCAACAACTCCATGTACAATGGTTTAATGGGGCAAAGGGACTCACTTTTTTTCAATTGGTAACGCTGTTAGATGGCACACCACTTATATTTTGAGAACTAGATAAATGTACATTCTAGAAAATTTATAAAATGAAAAAATACAAAGAAGCTAGGCTCACCACCCAGGTGTGGCTAGGGCTTTATCGCACATCATTCACTGATGACCCTTTTACTTCATAGTTGAGCCATACTGGACCTGTACATTCAGGGTTAATTAAAGCGATTAAGTACAATATTTGTATACCCATGTTCATGGTAGCATGATGCACAATAGCGAAATCATGGAAGTAGCCTAACTAATTTAATATCACTGAGCCTAGCCTTTAATATCACCTAGACTAATTTAATATCACTGAGCTGTGCAATTAAAAATTGTTAAGATGGTAGTTTTTACGTGTACTCTACCACAATAAAAATAATTGGGAGGAGAGAGGAGCTAAGATGGCAGAGTAGTAAGAGGATGCTAGGCTTGCCTCTTCCCTGAACACAGCTGGATAAATACCAAATCATTCTGAACAGCCAGAAATGGATCTGGGGACTGACAGAACACATTGCACAACTAGAGGGAGAGAAGAAGCCACACCACAGAAAGCAGGAGGTACAGAGATGTGATTTGGGGGAGAAAAGGATCACAGGTGCTACAGAAGGCCTTGGCCATGGAGAGGTGGGGGAGGGAAGGGAAGGGGCAGAGGCAGGGGGAAGGGGAGGAGGAGGAAGAGGGAGAGGGAGAGGGAAAACACTTCTCCAAAGCCATTGACCAGGAAACTGAAAGGGACTGTTTTTTTGTGAATTTTTACAACCAATGGGGCTCAAAGACTGGACTTTTGGAGGTCCATGTGATGCTCGGCGTGGAGCCCTGAGGGCATTACAGTGCTCCTGTGGAGAAAGAGGGCAGAAGCTCGGGAGCACAAGGTATGATCTAAGGATCCCTTGGGATGCACAAGAGAGATGGTTCCCCCTTCTTGGAGCACATCTGGGCAAGGTGGCATTGCCTCTTCAGGGACAAAAGAGCTGGCAGGCACCATTACCATCCCCTGCTCCTCAGCATAGGTGTAGAGACACCTGCTGAGAGTAGCTAACCTGAACACTGGCTCTTTGTTGCACTTTACTCCAAAACCAGTGCTCCTGCACTTTGGTGCAACTGCCCTTCTGAGACAAACCTGCATCAGTCCTAACACAGTAAAACCCTCCCCCAGTGGACCATCGTGGATCTCTGCCATACCAGATCCCTAAAGCTTCGAGTTTTAAAATTCAGCCAGCCTTCCTGGGATAGAACACAGGTGTGCTGAGCTTCCAGGTGGGCAGACAGCCCAGACACAGTCAGGGTGAAGGCAGGGATCTGAGGGATGCCCAGGACACAGGAGAAGAGATAGTCTGCTCTTCTGGGAGGGCTTCCCAGACAGCAGCAGGTGCAAACTTCCCTCTCCAGGATGAGGGAGAGGGATTGCACCATTTCTCTCCCCTGCCCCTCAGTGTAAACTAATTTCAGTAAGCAGCACAATGCCAACAGTGGCAGCCTAAATTGCTTACACCAAGTCCTGCCCCATGTTCTGCAGGTGCTGCTTTTTGGCTCACACTTGTCTAAGAACCAGAGCAGCAGGCCCTTCCCCAGAAGACCAGCACAGAACCACCGAACACACAAAGTCTACTGACCACAGAGTGCTGCAAAGTTTCAGCTCTAGTGGAAATAGCATCAGGTCTCTTTTAACATGCAGACCAAAGCACACCAAGTTAAAACTTGCCACACTCCAGAAAAGGTCCAAAAACTCCCCACTGCAGGCAAGGAGAAACTCTACATGGACTCACCTGAGGGAAGGAACAGCCAAAACATAGCAGCAGAGTGCATGCAGCACACATCAGAGACACACCCTGAAGCACAAGGCCATGGACAGTATATGACCTCTTATTTATAAAGCCACTACTCTCAGGAGCAGGAATTATAACAGGCTTTCCTAACACAAAGAAGAAGGCCAAGATGGAGGAACTCATCCCAAAAGAAAGAGCAAGAAAAGGTCATAACCAGGGATCTACTCAAAACAAATATAAGCAATATGCTTGATCCAGAATTTAAAAAAATAAGCATGAGGATACTAGCTGGTCTCAGGAAAAGCATAGAAGACACCAGGAAGTCCCTTACCACAGAGATAAAAGACCTAAAAACTAGTCAGGCCAAAATCAAAAAATGCTATAACCAAGATGCAAAACCAACTGTATATACTCACAAGAAGGATGGAAGAAGCAAAGGAATGAATAAGTGCTATAGACAGTAAAATTATGGGAAATAATAAAACTGAAAACAAGAGGGAAAGAAAAATATTGGATCACAAATGTAGACTTAGGGAACTCAGTGGCTCCATAAAGTGTAGTAACATTCATATCATAGGAGTCCCAGAAGAGAAAGGAAAAGAGGCAGGTTTATTTGACGAAATTATAGTTGAAATATTCCCTAATCTAGGGAAGAAAATAGATGTCCAAATCCAGAAGGTACAGAGAACTCCCATCAAAATCAGGCTAACACCAAGATACATCATAGTTAAATTTTCAAAATATAGAGAGAAAGAAAAACCATCAGCAAGACAAAAAAAGTCCCTATCATACAAGGGAAGACAAGTAAGATTAGCAGCAGATCTCTCCAAAGATATTTGACAGGCCAGAAGGGAGTGGCATGATATATTCAGCATGCTGAATGGGAAGAATATGCAGCCAAGAATACTCTATCAAGCAAGACTGTCATTCAGAATAGAAGGAGAGATAAAGAGTTTCCCAAACAAAAACTAAAGGAGTCTGTGGCCACTAAACCAGCCCTGCAGGAAATATTAAAGGGGACTCTTTGAATGGGAAAGAAAGACCAAAAGCAACAGAGACTAGAAAGAAACAGAGAAAATCTCCAGAAACAATGATAAAACAAGTAATACAATGGCACTACATTCATATCTATCAATAATCACTCTGAACGTAAATGGACAAAATGCTCCAATCAAAAGACATAGGGTATCATAATGGATTAAAAAAAAATCCCTGTATATGCTACCTACAAGAGACTCATTTTAGACCTAAAGACACCTGCAGATTGAAAGTGAGGGGATGGAAAAACATTTATCATGCTAATGGATGTCAAAAGAAAGCTGGAATAGCAATACTTATATCAGACAAACCAGATTTTAAACCAAAGACTGTAACAAGACATGAAGAAGGGCACCATATCATAATAAAGGGATCTATCCAACAAGAAGACTTATGCCCCCAACTTGAGAACACCCAAATATGTAAAAACAATTAATAATAAACATAAAGAAACTCATTAATAATACAATAATAGTAGGGGACTTTAACACCCCACTTACATCAATGGACAGACCATCTAAGCAGAAAAGAAAACAATGTATTTGAATGACACACAGGACCAGATGGGCCTCACAGGTATATTCAGAACATTCCATCCTAAAACAGCAGAGTACACATTCCTTTCAAGTGCACATGGAACATTCTCCAGAATAGATCACACACTGGGTCACAAATCAGCCCTCAAAAAAGTACAAAAAGACTGAGATCATACCATGCATACTGAAAGAACAAATATTGTTAAAATGTCTATCCCACCCAAAGCAATCCACACATTTAATGTAATCTCTATAAAAATACCACCAGCATTTTTCACAGAGCTACAACAAACAATCCTAAAATTTGTATGGAACCATACAAAAGCTCAAATAGCCAAAGCAATCTTAAAAAAGAAAGGCAAAGCTGGAGGCATCAGAATTCTTGACTTCAAGTTATCAAGACAGTATGGTATTGGCACAAAAACAGATACATAGATCAATGGAACAGAATAGAAAGCCCAGAAATGGACCCACAACCATACAGTCAACTAATCTTTTACAAAGCAGGAAAGAATATCCAATTGGAAAAAAAAAAAGTCTCTTCAACAAATGGTGTTGGGAAAACTGGACAGCAACATGCAGAAGAATGAAACTGTACCACTTTCTTACACCATACACAAGAGTAAATTCAAAATGGATGAAAGACCTAAATGTGAGACAGGAAACTATCAAAATCCTAGAGGAGAACATAGGCAATAATCTCTTTGACATTGGCCATAGCAACCTCTTACTAGGTATGTCTCCTGAGGCAAGGGAAACAAAAGCAAAAATGAACTATTGGGACTTCATAGAGATAAAAAGCTTCTGCACAAGAGCTTTTTATCTCCATGAAGTAAACATTAACAAAACTAAAAGGCAGCCTACAGACTGGGAGAAGATATTTGCAAATGACCTATCTGATAAAGGGTTAGTATCCAAAATCTATAAAGAGCTTATCAAACTCAATGCCCAAAAAACAACCCAGTTAAAAAATGGGCAAAGACATGAATAGACATTTTTCCAAAGAAGACATCCAGATGGCTAACAGACATATGAAAAGACGTTCAACATCGCTCACAATTAGGGAAATACAAATCAAAACCACCATGAGATACCACCTCACACCTGTCAGAATGGCTAACATTAACAATTCAGGCAACAACAGACATTGGCAAGGATGCAGAGAAAGGGGAACCCTCTTGCACTGCTGGTGGGAATGCAAACTGGTGCAGCCGCCCTGGAGAACAGTATGGAGGTTCCTCAAAAGGTTAAAAATAGAACTACCCTACAACCCAGTAACTGCACTACTAGGTACTGACCTAAAGAATACAAAAATACAGATTCGAAGGGGTACATGCACCCCAATGAACACAATATACATATGTGTGTGTATGTATACACACACACACACAATGGAATATTACTCAGCCATCAAAAAGAATGAAATCTTGCCCTTTGCAATAACGTGGAGCTAGAGAGTATTATGCTAAGCAAAATAAGTCAGTCAGAGAAAGACAAATACCACATGATTTCACTTATATGTGGAATTTAAGAAACAAAACAGATGAACATGGGGGGAAGAAAAGAGAAAGAGGCAAATCATAAAACAGACTTTAACAATAGAGAACAAACTGGGGGCTGATGGAGGGAGGTTGGTGGGGGATGGACTGGATGGGGGGGATTAAAAAGGACACTTACTGGGATGAGCACTGGGTGCTGTATGTAAGTGATGAATCACTGAATTCTGCTCCTGAAATCAATAATTAACTGATGTTAACTGGAATTTAAATTAAAACTTGAATAAGAAAAGTTAACTGACTTAACTGACGTGTCTGACAAGGCTCTGTTTAGAATGCCTGTGTGCAACCATTCTTTTGAGCACACCTGTCCTGTTTCCCTATGGCCTGATGACACTTGAGGACCAAGAGTATGTGGAGCAATAAATCCTTTGGGGGGCGCCTGGGTGGCTCAGTTGGTTAAGCGTCCGACTTCGGCTCAGGTCATGATCTCGTGGTCCGTAAGTTTGAGCCCCGCATCAGGCTCTGTGCTGACAACTCAGAGCCTGGGGCCTGTTTCAGATTCTGTGTCTCCCTCTCTCTCTGACCCTCCCCCGTTCGTGCTCTGTCTCTCTCTGTCTCAAAAATAAATAAACGTTAAAAAAAATTTTAATAAATCCTTTAGGAGTCTGTTTTTGAATGGACCTTATAGGCCACATGACAGTTTTTTGAACATACCCCAATTACACTAATTTCTTGGCAATGTATCAGGCTGGTCCTTACTTGCAAGAAACAAAAATGACTAGCTGATGTAAGCATGGTTTGGAGTGTTTCCAGTGGGAAAGCGGGCAAGCAATAACTTGAATATGTTGCTTTCTAACTGGATACGAACTTCAGTACCCAGAGGAGGAGCACAGAATGAACACCACCTCTTCCAGCAAAGACAGAACCTTTGCACCACTTATATTCTAAAGGCTGTAAAAGCAGAGACTCTTGCTCTGCGCCTCAGCACAAGCTCAGCGGGGTCCACAGTTGCATATAAGCACCTACCTTGGAAGAGTGGTCACGGTATCACAGGAAAGGTGCCCCAGCTGCCCCGAGGTTCTCTCCTGCCACACAGGGCAATGCCCGTATGGAGGTTCTCTCCGAAGGGGGCTGCGTGTGTGAACTTCCTCTGAACCTGAAATGAGGTGAGGCCCCGACGTGAAAGCAGGCGGGCCTGGGCTGTGTACCGGCCCTCGTTTGCATCCTCAGACACGACTGAGTCGCGAGCTGTGCACACCTCTGCACACTTTTTCAAGTATGTCCTGAGCTGGGGACAATACAGGATCCATCCTTTTCGAACACGGGAACATTTGCTGATGTCGGGATTACAGGCAGGGATTCTGCAGTCACATTTGCAACAGCTTCAACAGGCTGTTGTGATTTGTTAGACTTCCAGATTGCCCCGGCTTTGGAAGGATCTCTTTCTCTCTTTCCTTATCTTTCTGTGACCTTCTCTCCTATAGTTTCCTACCCTCCCTGGGGGGACAACGTCCTTAGAGGGCATGAAAGCCAACACAGGTTGACTCACTTGCCTGGTTTCCTTCATCCGGAGAAATCATACCGATTTAAAGCAACAGGCCATGTTATTCCTACACCAGGAACAGTGTTCAGGTGTGACTTAACCCCTCCCTCAGGCTCCTTTCAGCAGGGGAATCAGTGAGCTCGTGCAGCAGCACCTTGGCAGCCTCAGCTTCTCCCCATTTCTCCTTTAGTTCATTTGTTACAAGGCTAAAACATCGTTTTTTAAAGGCCTGTCATCATTATGACTAGCTTATGCTAGGAAACAAGGCAATAGTTCCAATTTAAATCTGGCTCTACCACCCACTGTCCCATACGACCTAAGAAAAGTCACTTAATCCTCTGGGCCACTTTGCTCATTTGTACAAAGAAAAGCCTAATGTGCCTCTTGCACAGGATTGACAACACTCAGATGGGCACAGACTGCAGGTGCTATATCAATGCAGAATATATACTCTCAGGAACCATAGTCTATTGAAATACCAAAAAAAAAAAAAAAAATCACACCCATTCCTCACCGGGATTCCAGAAAGTTGCCTTTAAAGTAGTCTCCCTAATCACCATACAGTATAAGTAATAAAAATGCTCTCCCTACCACCCAGAAAGACAAGCTTAGGAAGGTAGGTTTCTTAGCCAGTCAACAGGGAATAGGTATTCAATTCTAGCTCAGGTTATGATGCAGGCAGTGGTGAGGTGTGTCCACCTGGGCATGCTCCCTCTGCCACCATTATTTAAGTTGTTGGGAACGACGGGACGACCGCAGGGAGAGATACCTGGATGGCCGTATGTGCCCGTCCACAACTACTCTAGTCGCCACTGTCAGTAACTGCATCACACATTTGGCATGGCACCACAGCATACGATAAAGATGTTTTCAGTCTGTACACTTTAATTACACTTTACTACATGTTGGAAAGTACAGCCCTTGCTCCACTCTCCCTGTCGGGCATACAAATGGCGGTAATGGAAACAAGAAAAAAGAAGTTAGTCAAATTGAATTAATGGCTACTTCTAGGAAGCAACTTCTACCAACTTAAAAACATAAGCATTCCATGTGAAAAGTTTTGCTATTCAAACTATCAAGCTAATAACCAATGCTATTCTTTGTACAGCCATTAAAAACTTTTTAACAATTCCATTCATAAATTAAATGTACAAATTTAGTTCATCCTAAAGTAATATTTATCACAGACCAAAGCCTTTGATAGGAGTCTGGAAGATCTATAGAATTGATGAGCTTGTGGGTGTGTGAGACATGCTGTGTTTGGGTTAGATCTCAAACACTGCTGTGATTTAAACACTAAGATGTAGTTGTATATTTAAATTAAAACGATTTGGATTTTAAGCTAGCTGAATACTTAGATTCCAACTGAATTTGCAACAGATAAAAGAAAGCTATTTGATCTATTTACTTTCTTTTCATTTCAGGCTATTAGCACTTGGCAAAGAGTCAAATGTTAGAAGATAAATCTCCAGGAGCCTCCAGTGATGAGGGATGGGGTCACTAGAACTCTTTTGGTGCAACGTTACTGACTTTGATTTTAGAAACCTAGAATATGTAATATAGTAGTGAAGACCATGCTAATCTAAACTTACTCTTTTTAGATTTTGGACTTGCAGTAACTGCACACCTTGAAATGAGGCAGATATAGAAAACTTTGATGTAAGACATTCTTAACGGCTCAAATGGAAAACTCACAAGCAATGTGTTCAATAGCTGAAGCGCTTCATCTTGTTTCATTTGGTCTCAAGCTGCCTTTGTATTTTTGTTACCATCTTTCTACTACCAGACACATCATCTAAATTGACGTATCTTTGAGGGGCAGACACATGTTTATAGCATAGACTCAGGGAAACTGGGTCCAAAACACTTCATTGTTGAGGAAGAAAGAGTTGCATTATTACACCCATAGTGAGATATTTATAAAATACTGGATTGTTGCTGATAATCTTAGAGGATGCCCACAAATAGAGCTTTAATAGTGAGAAAACACTATTAGAATATAACATTACCAAATGAAGGGTAGCTGCTTAATTTTTTAAATAAATATTAAATTTTAAAAAGAAAACAAATCACTCTGACACTCTCTTCCTGCACATGGCTTATCATCACAGCCAGAGGGACCTGACTATTGAGGGTGCAGGTGTAAAGAAAGGAACCTCTCGAGACTTTTATGCTAATCTAAGTAGTCTGAGTTATGTGATGCAACCAAATGACTGAGATTGAGGTAGACTTTATGTTGGAAAGCAAAAACACTGTTACGGGGTGGGGGGGCAGTTGGCTGGCTCAGTTTGGTAGAACATGTACCTCTTGAACTCAGGATTGTGAGTTCAAGACCCATGTTGGGCATGGAGCCTACTTTAAAAAAAGAAAAAAAAAAGACTGTTATGGTTACCCTCAAGAATATACCGTGTTCCAAACTCTTTGAATCTGCCTGTCTAGTCTTTTTTGTGTAGACATTGGCAACCCTGTGGGAAAGCAAGTTATAGACATTAATTTGTCTTTATGCAGGTTACTACAAGTAAGCAGCTTGCTGATGAAGTGCCTAGGAAATGGCAAAGACCCATTCTCTATTTCCAGTGGATGGAAAATAAAATGTATGATTATATTGAGACTTTTCTTATGAAACACAGAAGGAAACACTTACCATCCCCCGCCATTTTGTAAATGGAAAAACAGGCATATGGGGCAAGAACTTGGCATACGTTCTCAGAACGAATAAGGTTAAATAGTTCTTTTTCAGAACTTCGTTAAGTATTGAGAAATTAGATAGGAGATATTGCTTAAATTATACTAAATCCCTCAGACATTATGGTGAGTATTTTGATCCTGGAAGCAAAATAGGTTTCATTTGGACAACAGTGTGCAGTCCTAAACATATATTTAAGGATTCATTTCTAAAGTGGGACCCAAATAGATTAGAACTTATAGACATGGTAATGTCCTTAGACCATTTATTACCGAATAGATCTCATACTGAATTTACCAAGTTTTTCATTTTAGTTTTTAAAATACTGAATCAACATGTTTAACATTTCAGTAGTAATGAATCTATTTTTGGTACCTCAATCTTACCTTTAGTCACCAAATCAGTTAACACAAAATATTATGTAGACTCCAAGCATCAGCAATGTCAATAGCTAGAATATGGCTAGAAAATTGTACAGTACCGGGTGTTGATATATGTGTGTTCTGCTTACTTCTAAGTACCTTACCGGATGAAAATGGTCACTACCATCACCTGCAAATAAAAACGAAGTGAACAGTGAAACAGACTGTGACTAGGAAGCAGGGGCACCTAGAACCAGTGTCATACAACATCCAGTTCGTATGTTATTGATTTTCTAAGTTAGAGAAGCACAGTAGAACTGAATGTGGCTAAAAGGCCCTCATGGATGTATCTGGGGTCATGTGACCAGAGTGGAACAGCAAGTCACAGACAGAGGCTGAGTGTGGGTCTCCTTGTGCATTTCAAAAATTCCTGCCTCAGTTACTGTGCCTCCTTTTGTGTAAGTTATCTCGCTGACCTACACACGCACTCTATTTAGTTATTTGAAAGCACATATAAAATCTAGACTAGTTTTTTAAAATAACCCCAAATTACCTTCCCCACAAAGTGCATGATTTCACAAGTCCTGTCCCATGGAAGCGCCAACTGTAGAGGTGCCTTCTGTCCTTTTTAGGGCCAAAGACACTTTCCTTGTAATGAGAAGACCTTAAATGAAATCTACATGAAAACACTTTCCAGCACTCACTGGGCTATGGTCTATGTGATCGTATTAACGTGTGTGTGGTGTTGAGAGCGTGCGCTTTTCTGCTTATTCTCCACCGCTCTTCTCACTGTGAGTATTTCATAGCGCAGGGTTTTCCATGCCTTTGGTCTTCTGACAGCTGCTTGGTAGGGGGCTGGGGAAGCAAAAGGAGTCAACCTATCTGTAAACCCTGGAAAAACTTTTTTTTTTTTTATGGAGTTTACAACTCAACTAACAATATTATTTTGAGATATATCTATGTATCTGTACAGAAAAGTTGTCTTAAGAAAAACTACTGAACCGTTAAAACTTTATTATTCATTGCTATCATTCAATTTTCTCTAGCTTACTTCTACTTCTAGGTAAATGGTAACTTATTTAACATTACATTAAACATTCCACATCATGGGGCGCCTGGGTGGCGCAGTCGGTTAAGCGTCCGACTTCAGCCAGGTCACAATCTTGCGGTCCGTGAGTTCGAGCCCCGCGTCAGGCTCTGGGCTGATGGCTCAGAGCCTGGAGCCTGTTTCCCATTCTGTGTCTCCCTCTCTCTCTGGCCCTCCCCCGTTCATGCTCTGTCTCTCTCTCTGTCCCAAAAATAAATAAACGTTGAAAAAAAAAAAATTTAAAAAAAAAAAAAACATTCCACATCATGGATTTGTAAGCTGTAAGAAACCAATTTCTGAAAAAATATATGCATTTATGACAACTAATTCTGAATCTGTACTTGTAGAACCACACAATCTTAGTTTGTAGTCAATATGTCTATATGGTTGCTGAAGTTTGGTTTATAATTTAAATCTTAATAAAATTCTAAATTTTTATTGGAAAAGCTTGCCTTCTGAAAGGACTCCATATATTTTTTCTTTAAAAATAAACATATAGCTCATGAGTTTGAGTGGGACACAGAAAAGTGGTCAGAAGCGCACCTCTTTAAAGGCTATGAAAAGCTCATCTGAGCGACTACTTACCACCTTAGAAATATTTCCCCTCAAAATGTGTCGACAGATCAAATGCATGAATGACTGGTATTAGTGTTTGTTCTCAATATGACTATATGGTGGACAGACACAACAGATTTTGTTTGACCTTAATCTATTTTATGAGGTCTTTCTATTAGGATGCACTATATATCTTGATACACAAAGAACTAAGTACATGTATGGAGAGAGTAGATGTAGTATTAGAGACAGTATTGCATCATCGTTAAGTGACAGGTCACCTGGAGTAAATTAACATCAAGTAGGGTGACCAACTTGTCCCTACTTGCCTGGATGTTCCCAGTTTGGGTACTGGAAAGTCCAGAGAAATACCTCAAGTCCTCAGCACACTGGGACAGCTGGTCATTCCACTTCTAACCCCATTTCTCCATCTATGAAATAAGAGGCACCGTATCTCGTCCATCAAGGGCATGAAGCTCTCCAAGCCTCCTACCTTGGGCAACAAAAGGGCCCGCTTTATGCATCAGGTGCCATCTATGTAAAATGGAACAGTATCACCTATCTAAGCAAATGTTAAAGTGCAGATGGCCCTTTAGCAGACAGCACAGCGATCGCTCAGTGTGACATGACGTTGTCACTAGTACTATTGTTCAAGTATTCAGCCCATTTCCTAGCAACAGTAAACAGCTGATAAATGTCTAGAAACACTGCTTAAAAGCTGAAGCAAAAACTAGGTTAGAGTTTGAGGCTGAGTTTTTCTTCTTTTTTTCTTAGGGTTATTTGTTGCTTCATTTAGTGAGCTCTTAAGAAATCTAGAACTGGGGGCGCCTGGGTGGCTCAGTCAGTTAAGTGTTCAACTTCAGCTCAGGTTATGATCTTGTGGTTCCTGAGTTCAAGCCCTGCTCCCTCTTTCCCTCCCTCTCTGCCTCCCCACCACCACCACCCGCACCCCACCCCCACGGCCCACTTGTGCTCAAGTGCTCTCTCAGATAAATAAACTTTAAAAAGAATGTTTTTAAAGAAATCTAGAACTGCACGGTACTCATCAGATTAAAGGGGCAGCTGGATGAGGCTGGAAGAGGCGGGCAGCTGTCCTCCCACACGCACCTGGGAACTCGGCAGAAGGAGCTTGGTGTGCCAGGCTGCCTCAGAGAACACTCTTGTCCTGGAGGCTCCACCAGGGCTGCTGCCTTTGAAAGCGAGGGAAGGTCGGTCAAGTATCGACTACTGCACAGCAGAGAATTTCCAGGGCTCTTACTTCAAAACTTATGAAGAAACGAGGGCAGAGAGTTCTTTCTAAGAACTATCCATGTGGACTTTTATGAGGGAGATGAAACCAACCTGAGTTTGAGGGAAGGGATAACATGAGCCCAACCCAACACCAAGGAGGCCAGGTGGCCAAAGGTCTCTTATGAGCAACAGCCCTTTCCTGATAACTATGTGGGTCATTTTCTAAAAGAGCTCCGGAAAAACATCTATGCTCAGAGATACGAGTCCAGTGCGGTGACACAGCAGCTGTGCAGGGTCTCCGTTTTGGTGGTTATCTGTGGTGTGTGCATGAAGGTCTTCTGGCTCCCGACTGGCTTCGTCGCTGACTGCAGTTCGGTCTCACTGATGGAGGTGAAGGGCGGAAGAGTCAGCACACGGGTGGCTGACCCGAAGAGCTCCCTGGAACCACCTGCGCTATGCAGGTCTCCACGCCACTGGGCCAGCTCCCCTTCTTGGACTAAGGCACCAATGCTGCTGTTGTATCCAGCACTGTCCTTGAACATGGCCACCTTTGCTTCTGTCTGGCCTGTCTGCCCCAACCCTGCACACTTCCATCATGGTGATGTCTGCCATCCAGATTCTGGCCCACGTTACAGAAGCGGCAAAAGGCACATCTTTCCCGTGACCGTGCTATTGGGAGTCACCGTGCTATCTGTACTTGCAGCCTTGGGAGACCTGACATCCGTTAGCGCTGTGGGAGCACCCTCCGGCCTCCTGCTGGCTTCTACCTCGTGCCTCCGCCCTGTACCATTCACCTGCAGCTTTTTAAAGAAGACATTCACAGGGTCCCTGGGTGGCTCAGTCGGTCGTGTCTCACTCTTGATTTTGGTTCAGGTCATGATCACAGTCTGCAAGACCGAGCCCCAAGTTGGGCTCTGAGCTGATAGCATAGCATTTGCTTGGGATTCTCTCTCTCCCTTTCTCTCTGCCCCTCCCCTGCTCATTTGTTCTCTCTCAAAATAAATAACTTAAAAAAAAAAAGAAAGAAAGAAAAGAAAACATTCATGACCCTTAACATGAGGCTGAAATCCAAGAGGACTTATCCAGATCTCTCAACCATATTAGAAACCTCCATTCCATTAGCAAGGCAGTGACCCACTCTGGAAGCAGCATGCTGGTGTGGGTGGAGGACAGATCAAAGAAAAACGTTCACATAGAGACTTAGCATCAAAGGCTGACCGACAGCTACAACACAATTAGAAATCAGAATTCCTCTGTCACAGTGGTTCTCATCAGGGCAGATTCAATGACATCTTTACTTGTTATGACAGGGTAGGGGCGGGGGGGGGGGGGTGGCAGTGCCGTGACTGGAGCAGCTGAGGCCACGGGTGCCAGCCCAACACTGCACCGAACAGGGCAGTCACCCCCAACAAAGAATGATCACCCAAGAGGCTAACAGAAACCCTGACTTACATCACTTAACAAAGGTGGGCCAGGTGCTCCCCTCACCGCTGCACACAGTAAACTGCTGCTGTCAGCACCTCCAGACTGGCCTCCACCACACGGACAGTCACCAGCACAGCCTCAGGACAGGCGAGTTCGACGCTACTTGACATCCGATTTGACGGTGGAGGCCAACATCACAGACACGTCAAGAGGATTTAGCCACATCTACCGTGGAGGCACTGGTAACTAGCTCTTCGGGGTTATCCTGACCTACTTTCACAGTGACAAGCAGTGTTTTTTAGCAAATAAATGTGGTATGTATTTCTACATTTAGATGATTACTAAGTCACAGTGACACATCTGTTAAAAGAATTAAACAGTTCTGTTTGCAGTGGTATAACAAATTTTAATTCAAAATAGACACTCTGAAACAATAGGTTAAAAAAAAAATAAACTTCAACAAGCTCTTTTTGGATTTACAACAGAGTACACCAACAATCACAGACCAGTTTCACAATTGCCTCAAAAATGCACATTATAAGCAATTACATGCAAGAATTCTACTTTTTAAAATCCATAGAGTAACATTGTCTTATTTCCCAGAGACCATCATATCCTCTGAGTACGTCGGACAGGTGCCTCTGCTGGGTACCACCAGGAATATGATTTAAGGTCAAAACTGGCTGGTCTCCATTGCTGGCTCTGGTGCTTTTAGTTATTCTGTGTGTGGAAAAAAACCCTGGAGGTTTAACTGTCCAAAGGACAGTAATACAGTGGAGTTCTTCAGCAATCCCCACCCCATTAACCCAGACAACTGGGCTAGAGGAAAGCCCATCTCCCCAGAACAAGTACGTTTACCTCTAGAAAACTGTCAAAGATGTAATACAGCAACACGGATACAGCTCTTGCTCTACTCATTTCGCTTCGTTCTCTGAAAACCTATGTCTACACTCTATAGTTAGCTTCCACACTCAGGGGTAAAAATTTTATTCCTGAGTCACATGGTCCTTTCCTTTCACTGGTTTATGAAGAGTTGGATTGGGAGGAGAGTCTGAGTGTGTGTTCAGCATTTATTCTAAAGGCACTAAAAATGTATTGTCTTACTTTTGAACGGGGAAATGACTTACCATCATATCAAAAAGGGGAGAAGTCCACACTAAAAAGGATTTCCGCACCTACAAAACTGCTTTATTTGAAAATAACTCTTAACGAGCTAAATAGCAAGCTTCAGGTTCAGTATATTTTTAACAAAGGAAAACATTTGGTTTTCTATGAGTTGTAATAAAAGACAGCAGCTAGGACAAACTTGAAAAAATGTAAATCAGAATCACAATCTAGAAAGCAAGTACCTTGAGAAGAAGAAACCAGCGCAAGTTAACGCAGTGCGTCCTGAGGGAAGTACACACATCACAGGGGTGTGTACTCACTTCTGTCAGCCTCGGCGCTTACCGTTTGCTGCTACACGTGAAGCTAACTGAGGGAGATCAATGCAGTTAATCAAGTATTCTGAAACAAGCTGAAATTTCCTTAAATGAAAACACAAACATACAGGTTTCAGTTTTCATCCTACGATACTGACACTACTAGGAAACAAGACGTGCATGAAAGAGCCAAGGATTTAATTTACATGACAGGGAAGAACTAAAAATAATTGTTACAAAATCAAACTGCAGGAAACAATAAATCCGAAACAACTATTCACTTCTTTTATATAGAAGTCTTTCTGAGCACCTGAAATAAATCTAAAGAGCAGCATAAAGACCACTGAAATTGATTAGTTCAACATACAGTGAAGAAAATAACATTTTTTTAAATCTCAATTGAAAAAACTACTAAATATCTAGTACTTCAGATTTCCTATTTCTTTTTTTTTTTTTTTACAAGTTTTGTGGCTCAAACTCAAAGTTCAACCTGTGTTTAACGTTTTTAAGTTCAGACATATCAAAGCCTAAAAGCACAGAAGGCTTGTGATTTTTTATTGCTTTCATGCAAATGTATCTTCTTTTTCCAAAAAATGAAGCCACATCAATCTTCCACACCCACAAGAGTGAGGAAAGAAGTTCTATTTCCTTTTTACTAGGATATGGTCTCTTGTGGAAATAATCTCTAAGAAATTGCTTTTTTTCCTCGTAAGAACGGTCTTCATATTTTTTAGGATTTAATGCTAAAATCTGAAGGGCATCCTCACTAATGAGCGGTCCCTCTGTCCTGATTTCATTCCTTTGTCTTTTAAAAGGCACCGCACTCGTCACCTTTTCGGGAGCTGGGGCTGCGTCGGTGTTTATGACGAGGGGCCGCTCCTCCACGTCCCTCTGGTCTTCTGTCCCAAAGTGGCCATCGGGCAGCTTCCTCTTCACAGAAAAACCGGAGTCGTGGATCACCTCCCCATTCACCAAGAGCAGCTCGCTGTTCTCAATAAAACTAGGCTGGATCTGGAGGTCTGAGCTGCTGTCCTTTGGGGCACTCCTGCAGCGCAGCAGGTGGATGGCGATGGCTGCCAGGGTCATGTTGCCCGTGTAGACCCCACAGCAGTGGATGCACTTGAAGGCCGGAGACTTCAGGATGGTGTGGACCGTTGGCGTGATGTGGTGCCTCTCCTTCAAATGCAGCTCGTACGCCTCCGTCGTCACAAAGGTGCCAAAGCAAAAGGGGCAAGTCAGAGCCTGTTTGCTGGGGCTCCCAGAGGCGCCCTCCGTCTGGGGCCTCACCTTTATGTACACGGGCACCAGTGACTTGGAGTGTATCCCCGCCAGTATCGCCAAGTAGACTTCCCGCTCCCCGAGCTCCTCCTTTGGCAATATGGTAATGAAGTCAAGATGGGGAAACAGCAGGTTGCCATTAGCATCGATATCCAACTGAAAACCTTTGTTACTATAATCCACAGGTAACTTCTTCTTCCCTCGGTGCACAGTCCGACTGTGCTCCGAAAGACCTTTAATGTCATGAAAAGTGCACGGACAGAACAAGCACCCCAGGCCGTGCATGAGCAAGTGATGGATAAGCTCCTCCTCGGACACTAAGCACTTACAAGAGAGACAGCGAACGGTTTTCTCTCTCATCCACTTTAAAAATGGCGCACACGCTGCCAGCTTTTCAGGCTCCAGTTTTTCAGCAGATTTGGACTCACTATGCTTATGAGCCACTTCCATATGAACCTGGTAGACATTGGAAGGGAAGAGCTCATTACAGACCGGACAGGTTTTCCACTGCTTCGCCTGTTTGAGCGCCTGACTGGCCTCTGCCACAGATGGAGACGCCTGAACAAACATATTCTGAGTGGCATTTACCACCACTGGAGGAGAGGGCATGCTGGCCATGGAACTGGCCATCTGCGCAGCTGTGCCCGACTGCAGGAGCTGGATGGGCACCTGGGGTGGGGGGACAGTTGCAACACCTCCTGGAGGCACAGGCAAAGTGACCGATACGGGGGCAAGTGTGTACGTGGGAATCCCATTCACCTGTTTCCCCGTAGGTATCAGCTGTCTGAGAATAGAGCCTGACGTGAGGAAAGTGGTGTTCTGAGAAGCGCCAGGTCTAACTGGCTGACCTGCAGGCAGGATGTTGGTGCTCACAGGCTGATTCAGTTGCAGGACGCCAGGCCTCACCGGCTGGCCCACAGGCAGCACTCCTGACATGACAGGCTGGCTGAGCTGCAGAACACCGGAATTAATACCCTGGTTCACGGGGAGAACACCCGACGAGACCGTCTGGTTGGGAGAAAGGAGCCCCGGTGGGACGACCTGGCCTGCAGGCAGAACCCTCAGCGGGACCGTCTGGCCCGCAGACAGAACCCGCGAGGGGGCCGTCAGCCCAGCGGGGAGAACCCCCGATGGGGCCGTCTGGCCAATGGGGAGAACCCCTGACTGGACCATCTGGCCCGCAGGAAGCACCCCAGAAGTTGCCGTCTGTCCCGAAGGGATGACCCCGGCAGGGGTCATCTGGCCTGCAGGCAGGACCCCTGACGGGACTGTCCGACTCACAGAAATCACCCCTGGTGAGACGGCCTGAAGAACCCCGGGAGTGACGGACGGACTGACAGGAAGAACTCCAGGCCCAGCAGGTCTGCTTACTGAAAGAACTCCAGGCCCAACTGGTCTGTTTATGGGCCCGACCGGCTGGCTAAGGGATACGGCCCCTGGGCGGATGGTCTGGTTTAAGGGGAGGACACCAGTTGCAACAGACTTATTGACAGGTCCGACTGGCTGACTCAAGGGCAACACAGGAGGATTTGCAGACTGGTTAAGCGGGACTCCATGAGAAAGAAAGACAGGCTGCGGGGCTGAGGGTGGCAGAGGGAGGTTGCTCTGGCCCACCGGCAGAGGACTGGAGACCAGGGCCACGTGGGACTGGGCAACAGCAGGCGGAGATTGGGTGAGGCTTCCAGAAGTGCCCGAGGCCACAGTCACTGGCTGGACTGCGCCCTGCACTGGCTGCACGACGGTCTGGCTTTGGCTGTTCTGTGGCAAGGCAAGACGAAAGCAGGGAGATGTGGCTGCGATGCCCGGAGCTCCGCCGTTTGGGGGCACGGCCAAGGGTGCCACTGGCTTTGGAGCAATGTGCATCTGCTTCAAAAGGCCGGGCTTCTTAATATGTTCTGAGATCACAGATCTGAGTTTATTTTCCAAATCCCTGTGTATATCTGAAGTCAAAATATGGTACATTAAAGCATCCTGGCTGCTGGCATTGGCGTTGCACTTTTTACAATAGTACTTGTCAGACGGTGGCATCTTCTCAGTAGAAAGACTTTCGTCGGTTTTCGGTTGCTCACCCGTTTCCTCAGTTCGCAGGCCAAAGTAGGAGTTAATTAAGTAGTGAAAATGGGCTACCAGCACATGCTTCTTCATACTGTAGTACAAAGTGTTTGAAAAGTTACATTTTAAACATGTAAAACTTATCACATCACTCCTAGAAGACTTAGGTTCGCCTAAAATATTCACTGTGTAGTTTTGGACTTTCCGGACAGGTGCATGAAACATTCTGAAGTGCCTTCCCACAACTTTGGGTTGAGAGGAAAATACACAGTTTGGGCAAGGGATCACCAGCTCTTGATCAATTTCATCTTCATGGTAGCGATGTAAATGATTTTTGAATGAAGTAAGCACTTTTGTAGAGTATTTACAGAGGCTACAACAGTATGGCTTTGTTCGATATCTCTGTTAAAAAAAAAAAAAAAAAGAAAGTCAAACATACTTCAATAAAAATACCAGATCCTACACCTTCTACAGTTCACAAGTATAGGATTCTTTTTCTTCTAATGTGCCAGATAATGTAACACTATCATCCCTCAGGGAATGGTGTTTTTCTGAGCCAGGGCAAGCTTTTTCTTAGAGGGCCAGAGAGTAAATACTGCCTCTATGCCAACTACTTGGTGCAGCCGTCATAACACAAAAGCGCCTGTAGATAATATGCAAGTCAATGAGCGTGGCTTTGCGCCAACAAAACTATACAGACACTAGTTCAAATTTCAAAGAATTTTCATATCACAAAACAGTATTCATTTTTCGCCTCAAACGTCTAAAAATGTAGCAGCGATTCCTAGCTGCAGACGGTGCTCACAGGACCTGGCCCATAGCACGTCACTCCGACCCCTTCCAGGCCATCTACTAAAACCTGAATCTCCTCACTCCAGTACAAGAAACTCTGTTCTCTGCTACAGAAAGTTAGTTTCTCCCTTTCTCATCCCACTTCCCCTAGTTCCAATGTTGTTTGTACTTCAAATTCTAAAACCTCTAGAATTTACCTGCAAATAACCTAACATGCAAATTGTTAAACCGTCATTACTGTTATTTCCCTCACTCCTAGAGAAGGTAGGAGCCAAATGGACAGTGCTTACAACACGCAAGTGTCCAATACGCTATGTGACAAGTTGTAAGGAAAGAGGCTGTTCCTCAAGAGCTACAACAATCCTGAACGAGTTCCAGGCCAGAACGCAGACCAACCATGCAGAACTTCTCTTCGGGGCAAACACAGGGGAATCCAATAGGCTTGGGGCATAAGAACAGGCATCTGTATAAGAGCAAGACAACGGAGCAATGCAATGTTCTAACATCCAAAAATTTGCTGGGTTTGTGAAGGTCTGACAGCCATGAAGTCTTTGGTCTCGCAAGTCTCCAGACCCTAGAGGTGCTGAACCACAGAACACCTGGCCCTAGTGTCACTGAGGAGGAAGGTAAGACCTGGACCTTCATGCTGGGTCCCAGCATCGGCTGTAGGGGAGATGGGCTGTGTCGTAGGTCTCTCTAAGACACGGATTCTTGCTGCCACAGCGGATCACCCCACCCTTCCTACGCTTGTGTTCTCATGCCCCCACACACATTCTGTAGCTTCTGTCACCCTCTCTCTATTTGTACAGGTTTCCCTCTTGTCACAAGTCAGAGAAGTCACCGAAACATGTTCAGCAATGTGGAACTGCCTTCTCAGCAATATCCCAGGTTCTGCCATTCTGATAGCACGCAGAATAAACCTAAAGCAACAGCCAACCCCGGACCAAAAACTAAAAAAACAACAACCCGTATTTCACAGATTCATATTTTATTATCTCAGAAATCTGGATACACCTTACAACTAACAGTTCAAGAGTACAACAAAGTTTAAGCATTGCTTTAGGTTTTTTTTTATTAGTGGTTCGTTAAAAAATGGTGTGTCTCAGAACATAGTCAATAATTTTGTAATAACATTGTATGGTAACTGACTACACTTATCGTGGGGAGCACTGAGAAATGTACACAGTTGTTGAACCACTGTGTACATCTGAAACTAACATTATACATCAACTATACTTGACTAGTACAATTTAGCATTTTTAATTTTTATCTTTTATATATATGTGTGTGTGTGTATATACATATATATATATACATATATATATGTATTTTATTTTAGAGAGAGAACACACATACGTGTAAGCAGGGGGAGGGGCAGAAGGAGAGAAAGAGAGAATCTCAAGCAGGAGCCACGTTCAGCTTGGAGCCTCACACAGGCTCAATCCCACAACCCCGCGATAATGACCTGAGCCAAAATAAAGAGTTGGACCCTCCACTGACAGCCACCCAGGTGGCCCTAGAATTTTTTATTTTTAAGTAACCTCCACATTCAATGTGGTGCTCAAACTTACAACCACAAGATCAAGAGCCTCATGGTCTACCAACTGAGGCAGCCAGGAGCCCCAATAATACATTTTTTAAATGGTGTGTTTTATACTTAATGAAATAGCGTAGTGAAAAACCAGTTAATGAAAATTACACTCAATGAAAGAGCCAAAAGAAATTACTAACAACTGCACGTTACTATACATTAATGTTGAACAGATCTTTGGATTAGGGAAAGATTTCTTAAATATGAAAACAAAAACATAATCCATAAAAAAAAACAACTGATAAACTGGACTCCATCAAAGTAAGAAAGCTTCTGCTCCGTGAAAGACACTGTTGGGGTGCCTAGGTGGCTCAGTCAGTTAAGTGTCCGACTTTGGCTCAGGTCATGATCTCTCGGTTTGTGAGTTCAAGCCCTGTGTCAGGCTCTGTGCTGACAGCTCAGAGCCTGGAGCCTACTTCAGATTCTGTGTCTCCCTCTCTCTCTGCCTCTCAAAAGTGGAAGGGAGGGAAGGAGGGAGGGAGGAAGGAAGGAAATGAAAGAAGACAAGCCACTGGCTAGGAGACAATATTTGCAAACCTCACACCTAATAAAGGACTTATATCCAGAATACATGTTGTAGACATGTTCAAGTCCCAATAAGAAAAAAATAACCCAAATTTTAGAAAATGGGTAAAAGACTTTTACACTACCGGAGGGCATCCAGCTGCCAAATATACACATGAAAAGATGCTCAACATCATTAGTCACTAGGTAAATGCAAATTAAAACCAGAAAAGGTACCACTACAACCCTATTAGAATGGAAAATAAGTGGATAAAACCATTAAGCACCATAAATGAGACAGAACTGAGGCTAGCTTGTGTGCACAGTAACTAGACCCTCCCCGCCCATCACAGAGGGAAAGCAAAAGGGTATAGCCACTTTGGAAAACAGTGTGGCATCTGTCATAAAGATAAATATGTACTTCTTTATCATATACAATCCAGCAATCTCAAGCCTAGGCACTTATCCAAGAGAAATGAAAGTCTACGTTCCCATAACAGCCCCCTGTGGAAGCTCTGGGGTGAATATCACTGGGGAACACGGGGAGTGGAGACCTGGGCCCTACTGGCAACAGAGGAAGAAAAATGACAAAGGACAGATGCAGAGGATCTAGGTGCTGGCAGAAACCCCTGCCCTGGACAGTTCACCGTCTCCCTGTCAGGCTGCTTCCTCAGGTCTTGCACTGAGCTCCGTCACCTGACAGGACCTTAGCACGTCTCTCTCCCCAAAACCCGAATGTTTAACAAATCTCTTTTTTCTGAGCCCCTGAAGACCTCACTGTAGCACAAGCCACAGAATCAATCCAGCATGACTGCACATTTCTGCCACCTTAGGAACAAACAGGAATAAGGCCCTGAGCTAGCAGACAGCACAGCCTCTGCCACACCAGGCTTCGGTGGCTTTTCTGAACATGGTGTCTGGTCAACAAATCCAAACACCACTATTTCATACTGATTTAACACGTTATGCCCAGGCTCTATTCACCCCAACAAAAACATACACACCTTGAGGAAAAAACCTAACTTGTACCTCTTTGTATTAGGCACTCAGAAAGTTTTACCTACTTTGTAGCAGGTTTCAAAAAGTGTTTCTTGATGAAAAGCATATAATTATATATTACAGTGCATATTGCGTTATAGGATCTTCTGAGAATTTGGAAGACAGAAATCAGTGAGATGTAAGAAAAGATTCATGAAGTCAAGGTCTTCAAAGCAAGGCATATCTGAACAGCCATATGCTGTTCCAAGCAGGAGAATGACCAAGTCAAAGGGGTTTCAAGGCATCTTGTGTCTGATGGTAGAGAGGGAAGTGTTGGGTCAAGGAGGGCAGGAGACCAACAGGTGTGACACAAGACAGGCAGAAAAGTGGAACTGAGACCAGTTGACAACAGAAATGTTGATACAGAAAACTGTGACAGAACAATGACTGACTAGTGATAGGAAAAGTTTATTTAAAGTCAAAAGTCCTGGGGAGCCTGGGTGGCTCAGTCAGTTAAGTGTCTGACTTCAGCTCAGGCCATGATCTCGCGGTCTGTGGGTTGGAGCCCCGCACTGGGCTCTGTGCTGGGACAGGCTGAGCATGACAGTGAGGAAGATGCTAATGTTATGGATGGCTGGATAGTAGGAAAGGGTTTCCAGAAAACACTTTAATGAGGAGAATTTAGCTTGAATCTGCTTGGGTTTGGTCTCAAATTATTATAAATTGTATTCCTCAACTAAAAGATCTGTATTTTTAAATTGTAAGCTTTCAACTTTAAATTTCTGAAACCAGGATGTACTTTCATCACACATAATGTCATGGCATTTCTTTTTACTCAGAATGGTTAGAAACCAAGGCCCTTCTTATATGAGTAGCATCTTATGATCAAGGACAAATAACAGTTTCACTACATCACTTTTTCAACTTTATGTACAGAAACCTCTCAAAGCATCAATGATTCTATATTATAAAGCATTTCACTTTCTCCTGCTCCTTCCCTGAGTGTTTACATTTACGCCTCTCCCCCTCACTCATCAGCAATCCCAACACATGTGATGTTCCTCAAAAGTAGACTGAAACTTACCCCCAGCTTCTGAGGAAACATAAAAATCAAATACAAAAATACATACCACTTTCTTTCCAGAAGGTTCCCAGAGAGAAATATCTCCCCATGATGTGTTAAAAAAGTACTTCTCTCCTGGATCAAAGCCTTTAAGGTCCTTTTAAAAAGGGAGAAAAAGAGAGACCATTAAGCAATTTCAGAAGATAAATAACCTGAAGGGATTACTTAGCACCTAAGAAATCCGCATGGGAAAGTGAAATGAAAATGTAGCCCATGAGCAAACTGCAGCCATAAAGCACAAGAACAGAGGAAAAGGCTGAAATAATCCAATTAAATATTAAAGTCTTAAACATCTTTTGAAAAAAATATTTTATTTTTTTAATTTACATCCAAGTTAGTTAGCACATAGTGCAGCAATGATTTCAGTAGATTCCTTAATGCCCCTCCTCCATTTAGCCCATCGCCCCTCCCACAACCCCTCCAGTACCCTGTTTGTTCTCCATATTTAAGAGTCTCTTATGTTTTGTCCCCTTCCGTTTTTAGTTTCCCTTCCCTTGTGTTCATCTGTTCTGTCTTAAAGTCCTCATATGAGTGAAGTCATATATTTGTTTTTTTCTGACTAATTTCGCTTAGCATAATACCCTCTAATTCCATCCACGTAGTTGCAAATGGCAAGATCCCATTCTTTTTGATTGCCGAGTAATACTCCATTGTGTATATATACCACATCTCTTTTATCCATTCATCCAGGGACGGACATTTGGGCTCTTTCCATACTTTGGCTATTGGTGATAGTGCTGCTGTAAACATTGGCATGCTCGTGCCCCTTCGAAACAGCATACCTGTGTCCCTTGGATAAATACCTAGTAGTGCAATTGCTGGGTCACAGGGTGAAAAATTTTTTTAACATTTATTTTTGAGAGAGACAGAGAATGAGCAGGGAAGAGGCAGAGAGAGGGGAGACACAGAATCTGAAGCTGTCAGCACAGAGCTCCGAGCTGTCAGCACAGAGACTGAGGTGGGGCTCGAACTCACAAACTGCAAGATTATGACTTCAGCCCAAGTTGGACACTTAATCGACTGAGCCACCCAAACACCCCTAAAAATTAAAGTTTTAAATTGTAGTTAAAAACTACAGTTTTATAAGAAATAAACAGATGAGATTTCCCACTAATGATTTTTATTTTTTAAGTTTATTTTGAGACAGCGCAAGCATGGGTGGGGCAGAGGGAGATGGGGAAGGAGGATCTCGAACTCATGAACCCTGAGATTATGACCTGAGCCGAAGTTGGACACTTAACCGACTGAGCCACCCAGGCATCCCCCTGCCCCCATAATTTTCAAAAAAGAGAAGCTCCATAAGCAAACACGGTCTTCTGTCAGGGGTGAGCACTTGGGAGGCTCCTGGGAGAGTATCAAGTAGGAGCTCCAAGTGTGTGCCTGACCAAGGACACCAGAGTCAGTATGGGGAGGACAGTGTGGACAAGGGTGCGGCTAACACAACAGAAGGGGGTGAGGAGACGGAGGGAGGGATGGGGATAGTGAGAACTGGACAACCAGATGCAACAGTGTTCACACTGAATCCTGCGTCAGATAAACCAAGTGCAAAACGTATCTGGAGGAAAACTGGAGAAGTCAGAATGTGGACTAGGTATCAGATGAGAAAGACAAGCGTTAACAACACCGAAAGATGCAGGTAACTGAAAAAGCATGACCAGTAAGAGAATAAGAGCTCACTGTGGTAAAGACTCTACTCACACAAGTGTTTGCACAAAGAAAGAGAAGGCTAAACAGTAAGATGTCAGTAGCGGTAATCTCTGAATGGCAGAAATGTGGCATTTAAAATTTTATTTTCTAAAGAAAGGATTACCTCCATTTTCTAACTTTCCCAATTTACACTGCTGTTTTTACAATGATTAAAGATTATTTGTAATACAAAAAAGAATTAGTTAAGCCAGATAATAATATAATAGCTGTCTTCAAATGTACCTATGCTAATACACTGCTTACCAAGTCAATTCAGAACTAGAGAAAAGTACAAATTCGTACAAAGATTTAAATTGGAAATAATGCATTCTGAGGTGATAACATATGTACAAGTAAAACGTATGACAACAATAACACAAAGGCTAGAATGGGAAATGAGAGCATAGTATTGATGTTTTTTTCTTTTAATCTTTATTTATTAAGTAATCTCTATACCCCATGTGGGACTAGAACTCACAACCCTGAGATCGAGTCACATTTTCTACCAACTGTGCCAGCCAGACACCCTCTGTAAGGTTCTTATATGTGGAGCGGTATTATATTAGAAGGTAAACAGGGGCGCCTGGGGGGCTCGGTTGGTTAGGCATCGGACTCTTGATTTCAGCTTAGGTCATGATCTCACAGTTCGTGAGTTCAAGCCTTGCATCAGGCTCCATGCTAACGGTGCGGAGCCTGCTTGGGATTCTCTGTCTCCCTCCCTCTCTGCCCCTCCCCTGCTTGTGCTCATGCTCGCATGCTCTCACTCTCTCTCAAAAACAAATAAATAAACTTTAAAAAAAGGTAAACAAAAACATACAGCTAATAAGCCAATAATGGGAGATAAAATGGAATCATAAAAACCGTCCAATCCAAAACAAAGCAGAAGAAGAATAAAAAAGGAAGCACAGAAAAGACAGTAAAAAGAAACAGTGACATGGGCAATTTAAACCCAACCATATCAATAACCACACTAAAGAACAAGAGCTGGAAACTTTTTCTAAAGTAAAAGCCAGATAACAAATATTTAGGGCTCTGCCAGCCATGCAGGCTCTCACACAATTACTCAGTGCCACCATCACACACAAAGGCAGCCATGAACACTAACAAGCATGGCTACATTCCAAGACAGTTTATTTACAAAATAGACAGCAAGCCAGATTTGGCCCACGAAGCACAGTTTGCCTACCCCTGGTCTAAATACTTAAATTAAGAGGCACAGAGTATCAGACTGGGTAAATAAAAACAAGATCCAATTAAATGCTATCTACACAAATTTCATTTTAAACGTTTTTTTAAATGTTTATTTTTGAGAGAGAACAAGTGGGGGAGGGGCAGAGAGGGACGGAGACAGAGAATCTCCAGCCGACTTCGCACTGTCAGCAACAAGCCAACTTGGGGCTCAAACTCAAACTCACAAACCAGGACATTATGACCTGAGCCGAAATCAAGAGTCGTACACTTAACTGACTGAGCCACCCAGGCGCCCCCAAAATTTCACTTTAAATACAAAGACAGACAGGTTAAAGGTAAAAAGATGGAAAGAGAGGTGTCATGCTATTACTAATCAGAAGAAAGCTGGAGGAATCACATTACCATCAAACAAAGCAGATTTCAGGGGGAGGAAATATTAACATGGATAGAAGGTCACTTTGTAACAACAGGACAATTCATCAGCAGAACAAAGCAATCCTAAACGTGTATGTACTCAGAGAAAAGTACATGAGACAAAAACTGATTAAATTGAAAAGAGAAATAATCAAATCCAAATATACAGTCGGAGACGTCAACACCCCCTCTTCTCTCAATGAGAGAATATAACAAATCCACAAAAATCAGGAAGGATAAGGATACACAGGACTGAACACAACCAACCACCTGACCACCTGACCGAACGCTAATAGAGCTCTCCAGCCAGTAACAGCAAATCCACATGAAACACTTACCAAGACAGAGCTTGGGCAGAGCCCTAAGTCTCAATAAATTTAAAAGAATTAGAATAATTATAAAGTATATTCTCTAACCAAAGCAAAATTTAACAGAAATCTGTAACAAAAAATAATCTAGAAAATCCCCAAATTCTAGAAATTAAACACCCTTTTAATTCATGGATCAAAGAAGAAATCATGAACAAAATTAGACAGCATTTCAAAACTGAATGAAAGTAGAAACACAGTAAATCAAATGTGAAGGATACTTCTGCAATGCTCTCAAGGGACATTTATGGTGTTAAGTACTAAGAAAACAAAGGCCTAAAAAACAAGATCACTACAGCTCCTACAGATAAGAAATAATATGAACAACTTTATGTCGATAAATAGGACAACTTAAGTTGAAATGGATAAATTCCTTAAAAAAAGACCACCAAAGCTGGTTCAAAAAAAAAAAAAAGAGAGAGAAAGAGAAAGAGATGATAACTTGATATCTAGTCAAGAAATTGAATTCAAAGTTAAAAACCTTCCCACAAATAAAACTCCAACTCCCGATGGCTTCGTTGGGAATTCTAAACATTTACAGAAAAAATATTATCAATTCTACACTAAGTTCTTGAAGAGGAAGAAACAATTCCCAGTTCATTCCACAAGGCCAGCATTACCCTGACACCAAAACCAGACAAAAGATATTACAAAATTAAAACTACAGACCATGTCACTCATGAACATAGATGGAAAAATCCTTAAGAAAAATTCTGCAAATCCATCCAACATATAAAAAGAACCAAGTGAGGCTCCTGGGTGGCTCAGGTCACGATCTCGCAGTTCGTGAGTTCTAGCCCCACATCGGACTCCCTGCAGACAGTGCCGAGCCTGCTTAGGATTCCTACCCCCCCCCCCCAAAATAAATAAATAAACTTAAAAAATGGGGCTAACAATCACACTGCATGGTAACATAATGAACATTCTTACTGCTATTTTAAGCTTCATTTCAATTTTTTTTTTAATTCAATACCACCAAATGTTAAGGATACAACTGAAACCCTCACACGCTATTTTTTTTAATGTTTATTTATTTTTGAGACAGAGGGAGACAGAGCGCGAGTGGGGGAGGGGCAGAGAGAGAGGGAGACACAGAACCTGAAGCAGGCTCCAGGCTCTGAGCTGTCAGACCAGAGCCCGATGCAGGGCTCAAACCCACGAACTGTGAGATCATGACCTGAGCCACCCAGGTGCTCCCCTCACACACTATTATTAACAGGAGTGTGGAATCACACTACATAAAGGTCTGGCCGTTTCCTATAAAACTAAACAACCCCATAAACAGATGTCCACAAAAATACTTTTATAAGAATATTCATAAGAACCTTATTCACAATAACTAAAAACTAACGAGAGCCTAGGTGTCAAACGTCAGAAGAAAGGATCAATAAACTAATCCATGTAGGTAATGGAATACTGCAACCACACAGAACAATCTCTCACAGGAGCACATATAATTTCATTTACATAAAACTGTAGAATAGGCAAATCTAATCTATAGTACAAAATTTCAGAACAGTGGTAGTCAGTGGAGTGGGGCAGGGACTGACTGAAACAGGGCCAGAGGAAACTTTCTGGAGTGAAGGAATTGTCCTACATCTTGATGGAGACTCGTATTTCATGAAGATAAGCATGTCACAAATCATCATCTGAAGACACTTTAGTGCATTTCACAGCATATGAATTCCCCACCCCCCAAATGCTGTAACAAACACTAAACTCTAGTGACATGTAAGCTGAGTGTTAAGGGTAAAATGTACTGTTGCTGCAACATTCTTTGGAATGCATCAAAAAATAAGAATGATGGGCTAAAGACAAACACATAATTGTTTCATATATGGAGTTATTCCTATATACATACAATGTTTTACAGATGATGATTTTTATATATGCACACACACACACACATATATATATATATAAATTTTGTAGAATTTAGGTAGATGAGCTTTCACTGTACAGTCCTTTCAACATCTCTGTAGGTTTAAATTTTTCATAAGAAAACACTGGAAAAGAAAGAAACAGCAATGTTTTGTCACAGGAGATAAGGGAGGAGAGTTTATTATTTTTTTATATATAATTTATTGTCAAGTTGGCTTCCATCCAATACCCAGTGCTCATCCCAACAAGTGCCCTCCTCAATGCCCATCACCCACTTTCCCCTCTCCCCCACCCTGCACCAACCCTCAGTTTGTTCTCTGCATTTAAGAGTCTCTTATGGTTTGCCTCCCTCCCTCTGTAACTCTTTTTTTGCCCCTTCCCTTCCCCTCCCCCATGGTCTTCTGTTAAGTTTCTCAAGATCCACATATGAATGAAAACATATGGTATGTGTCTTTCTCTGACTATTTCACTTAGCATAACACCCTCCAGTTCCATCCACATTGCCGCAAATGGCAGGATTTCATTCTTTCTCATTGCCGAGCAGTATTCCTTGTGTATATAAACCACATCTTCTTTATCCATTCATCAGTTGATGGACATTTAGGCTCTTTCCATAATTTGGCTACTGTTGAAAGCACTGCTCTAAACATTGGGGTACATGTGCCCCTATGCATCAGCACTCCTTTATTCCTTGGGTAAATTCCTAGTAGTGTTATTGCTGGGTCAGAGGGTAGTTCTATTTTTAATTTTTTGAGGAACCTCCACACTGTTTTCCAGAGCGGCTACACCAGTTTGCATTCCCACCAACAGTGCAAGAGGGTTCCCGTTTCTCCACATCCTCACCAGCATCTGTTGTTTCTTGAGTTGCTAATTTTAGCCACTCTGACCTGAGTGAGGTGGTATCTCAGTGTGGCTTTGATTTGTATTTATGGGAGGAGAGTTTAAAGGAAGTGTTCTCCAATGCCAGGTGTGGGGGGGGGGGGGAGGGAGGGGGGCTAGTAAGAAAGAAAAAACAATTATTAGGAAATAAATAGATACTAACAATATTCCAATATATTTTTATAGATAAGATATACAAACAACAGGTTAATAAGCTCTTAAACATCTACTTATACATATACAGGTCTCTTAAAGATTGGTATAGGGGTGGGCTCACAACATGACAATCTGTAACACTGGTTTAAATGTCAATTTAATCCAAGACTTGACCCACAGAAATGGCTACTCTGAACACAACAGCACAAACTTGATGCAGTGAAGAACCAAGAATAAGTACCTAAACAAACAGAAAGACATTCAATGTTCATGGGTAGGCATACTGTCAAGATGTCAATACTACCCAAAGTGATCTACAACACAATCCTTATGGAAATTCCAAGTCTCTTTTGCATAAATGGAAACCCAATCTTCAAATTCATATGGAACTGCAAGGGAACCCAAATAGCCAAAACAATATAGGAAGGAAGGAAGGAAGGAAGGAAGGAAGGAAGGAAGGAAGGAAGGAAGGAAGGAAGGAATTGGAAGGCTCATACCTCCTGATTTCAAAACTTACCATAAAGCTACAGTAATGAACAGTATATGGGCACCTAGCTGGTTCAGTCTGTGGAGCACGATTCATGATCTCATGTAGCACCAGCATGAGGACAGACATATAGACCAATGGAACAGAACTGAAAGCCCAGAAATAAAACCCTAACATCCATGGCCAAATGATTTTTGACAAAGATGCCAAGTCCATTCAATGAGGGAAAAACAGTCTCTTCGATAAATGGTGCCAGGATAATGAATTTCCACAGGCATAAGAATGAAGTTGGACTCCTACTTCACACCACATACAAAAATTAATTCACAATGAATCAATGATCTAAACAGAAAGAAATCCAACAATAAACCTCTTAGAAGAAAACATATAAAAGAATCTTCATGACTGGATTTGGCAATGGATTCTCTGATACTACATAAAAAGCACCAGCAACAATAAAAAAAGGAAAAAAAAGAAAGAAACTGAACTTTACCAAAATTTAAAACTTTTGTGCATTGGAAGATACTATCAAGAAAGTAAAAAGAAACCTACAGAATGGGAGAAAGTACCTGCAGATCATATCTAATAAGAGTTTAACAACCAGGATAAAGAACTGCAATTCAACAAGAGAAAGACAAATAATCCAACTGAAAACTGGGCAAAGGATTTAAACAGAAATCTCTAAAGAAGATCTACAAATGACTAGTGTCCGATTTCAGTTCAGGTCATGATCTCGCGGTTCGTGAGTTCAAGCCCCACATCAGGCTCACTGCTGTCAGCCTGTCTGTGTAGAGACCACTTTGGATCCTCTGTCCCCACCTCTCTGCCCCTCCCCTACTTGTGCTCTCCCAAAAATAATTTTTTTTTTTTAAAAAAGAAGATATACAAATGGCCAAAAAGCACATGAAAGATGCTCACCCTTGTTAGCCACTAGGATGGTAAGGGAGGGAGAGAGAGAAAGGAACAGAAAAAGAGAGAAAGAGGACAAGGACGTGGATAAACTGGAAATCTCATACGCAGCTGGTAGGAATGTAAAAGGGTACAGCCTCTGTGGGAACAGTTTGGCAATTCCTCAAAAAGCTCAACATAAAATTATCACATGATCTAGTAATTCTACTCCTAGGTATATACCCAAAAAACTGAAAACAGGGGCTCAAATAGATACTTGTAAGCCAAAGTTCACTGCAACATCATTCACAACAGCTAACACATGGGACCAACCCAAAGTCTACCAAGAGATGAACTGCTAAACAAAAAGGGTGTATTCACACAATGGATATGATTTAGCCATAAAAAGGAACAACATTTTGATACATGCTACAACATGGACTATGCTTAAAAACATTTACCTAAGTGAGATAAACCAGGCACAAAGGGACCAGTATTACAATTCCACTTACATGACACATCTATAACAGGCAAACCCATGGAGATAGGGTAGATGAGAGGTCACCAGGGGCCGGGCTGGGGAGGACGGAGAGTTACTGTTTCATAATCAAAGTTTCTGTTTGAGGTGATGAAAATTTTGGAAACACAGTGGACCGTGAAACAACACAGGTTTGAACCATACAGGTCCACTTATACACACACTTTTTTCAATGAATATGTACATAGTACTGTAAATGTATTTTCTCTTATGATTTTTTTAACATTTTCTTTTCTCTAGCTTACTTTATTACAAGAACACAGTACATAATACATTCAACATACAACTGTTGGTGTTGACTTTTGATTCTGGTCAACAGTGGACTATTAGTAGTTAAGTCTGGGGGGAGTCAAAAGTTATGCCCGGATTTGACCACGCAGAGGAAGGGAACTCAGTGCCCCCAACCCCCACAAAGTTCAGGAGTCAACTGCAGACACTGTGGATAGTTGCAAAAACAGTGTAAATGTTATTAATACTAATGAAGTGTGTACGTAAAAATGGGAAAAATGGCAAATTCTACGTTATATATGTTTTGCCATAATAAAAAACACCTTTAAATATCCTTGGAAGATTTAGGAGAAAAAAGAGGGCAAAATATTTCATTACTTACTTTACATGGATTATATGCTGAAATATTTTGAATATATTAGGTTAAGTAAACTAAATTATTAAATATAAAAAAAAAAATCTGAGGTCTTAGAAAATACCAGTGAGAGCCAACTCCAAGGGCACAGGACTAGTGCAGCTGTATGGGGCCCTGTGCTCAGAAAGGCCAGTGCTGGGGTTTAATGCTCTGTTGTCACCATCTTGAAATTGAGAATTATTTTATCTTTGAATTTGTTTTGTAAAACCAAGTCTGATAGGACAATGGGGCACATGGTCCTACCTCCAATTTTCCTGGGGAAGAGTCTGTGCCTGCTCTCCACTCCTCACCCTGCAGTCATTCCCACTCTCATCCACACCACCTGGGGCAGTGACCAAGCTGTTAGGAAGTCCACATTCCATCATCACCTCCAGTGGGAGCCTGGCACAGACTCAGGCAGGGGAGGGCTCAGGTGGGGACCTTGACCCCTGCCTGGATCCAGGTACCACAAGCACCCCAGCACAGAGGCTGCAACCCCTTGGGAGTTACTCACGTGCTGTGGGTTGGGACAACAGGCCTATGGGCCAGCGCAAACCCACTTTTTTATTTTGTACAGTGCCCTGTAAGTTACACCGCCAGCCCCTACTTTAACCAATCAAATGTTAACTTTCAAAAAAAATCAAGAGACTCCAATGAGTAGCAGGATTTAGATCTACTTTTAGAAAAGAAGATGAGGTTCTTGGAAAAGTCTATCTTCACTAAAGTTCATTTTTCTCATACAGGCTTTCAACAAGACTGTGTTGCCTAAAATCTGAAGTCCTAACTCTTGGGAAAGTACAGTCCCAGACACTCTGGAAATCAGAGAAGGTAGCATGACATCTCACTGAACTTGAAATGCTGGGTAAGGAAGAAGGAAGAATCATGACAGGTGTCCGCTCCTTAGCTCCTCCAGTTTCCAATGCAGACTCTGCCAGCCTCACAGTCTTCCGCTAAATTCCCTTTGGCTCAAACTGGTCAGTGTTGGTTTCTATTGCTTGAAACCCAGATTCTAAATACTATGGGGGATTAAGAATAAATGCATCTGACATGGAAAAGAATTATTAATATAAAATTCAGTGAAAGACAAAAACAAAGCTAGTATACTATCATATATAGGTTGATCACTCTCACTTAAATCTAGAAAAATACACAATGTTAACAACGGATATTTTGGGGTAATGGCTTACAAACGAGTCTTCTTTTCTCATCTATGTTTCTGCATATGTTTTCTAATTTTTCTAAACTGAACTTTACATTCCCTGAATTTTAAACAATTTTATAAAATATAGGACCAGCTACAAATTAAAAAAAAAAAAAAAAAAAACTTCTCCCTCAAAAGAATTAGCAACATTTAACCCAACAGTTAATCTAAATGAATACTTGTAAACCATTCAGATCTCTCAATTTCACCTTATAAAGTATGTACATATCTGTATCCACATAATCAAGAAAGTAAACAAGTCTTGAGCAAATTCAGATGACTAAACACATTCTCAGGCTGACGAAGGAAGCAAAAGTTAGTGTACTGTTCTACACAATGTCAAAAACAAAGGACACCAGGATGAAAATTTTAGTTGTTACTGGTGTTTTATCTAAGAATAAAACAAAACCAATTTTGGAACAGAATTCCATTTATAAACTGAATTCACATTCAAGGTCACGAAAGAGACATGACAGCCAAAGGCCTGACCCTAGACTAGGTCCATCATGGACAAGGAGGACGTGCTACAAAGGATCAGAGGATATAAAAATACCAGTTTGCTTCAGTTGATAACCATCCTGTGGTAACGTCAGACTATCCTTATTCTTAGAAAACACACATTTGAAGTACTACACACACACACACACACACACACACACACACACGAGCAAATGTTAAAGCAAACTGTGAATGACTGGTTAATTTGGTTTAAGTGTAATGTGTTCTTGAATTCACTCTGCTGGTTGGATGGGGGTTAATCAACTGGGTTGTGGTTCTAAATTCCATGTTCCTGGAATACCCTTTCTAATTCTTCCCACTGAGTAATCCTACCCATTCTTTAAAAATAAAGAAAACATTTCAAATCTCATCTCCATAAAGGCCACACTAGCCTCCCCAGCTAGAAGTGATCTTTCTGCCTATTTCTCACTATTACTGTTAACTAGGTCTTTTGACTCCTACTAAACTGCCATCTCTCTAACAAGGGTGAGGATCCTGGTATCTTAATTCTCTATATTCCTTCACTGTAATAAGGACGCTGAGGTCCAAAGATTAACTGATTTGCCCAAAGTCACATAACTAGCTAAGAGCCAAGATTAAAATAAAAAGCATCTCTTTATATCCCCCCAATGATCCAAAAACATTCTTAGTCTATTTACTGAAAGATGCTACTACCCTTCAGGGCCATTTTTTGAGCATCAGCCACATGCCAGGCACCACTGTAGGAGGTTCCCACACGTTATCATTTGAAATATCCTGTGTCTATATGTACACACTTGTGTTCTTAGCTTATATATTCTCCACAAATATTAAATACACATACTTAGTGCGATAAAGTGATTTACAAGAAAGTTATAAGAAATGATTAATAAGGTTATTCAGATGACCTAATATGTATTTCTCAGATAAATTTGGTCTTCATTCACAGTTCCTGACAACGCTTGCAAGCTGTAAAGGTGCAATGGTATTTTGTTATTAATGACGGTGACTGGTAGAACCATCCCCCATCCCCCACCCCACCCCCACCCCCCGCCAAAAAGTGCAGCTGGTTTCCAGGATGACCACCCCAGCTTCTGGGGAGGTGAGAAGGGCTGGAAGTTGGACAGACCAAAGACTTAATCAATCGTGACTATAAAAATTTTATTTCTCTCTTCAGGGAGCTTCCACACGTGGGAAACCAGAACACTTCTGTTATATGAGGGTGGGGGAACCCCCCTTACACACACACATTGTAATTGGGTATGCAAACTTTATTACTGTTTTTTTTAATTTTAGAGAAAGAGAGAGGGAGAGAATGGGGGAGAGGCAGAGGGAGAATTTTAAACAGGCTCCATGCTCAGTGCAGAGCCTGATGCAGGGCTCAATCCCACGACCCTGGGATCATGACCTGAGATGAAATGAACAGTTGGACATTCAACCAATGAGCCACCCAGGCACCCTGGAATTGGGTCTAGGAACTTTAAAAGACTTCTCTATTACTAATGGCCTATGTCTACTATCAGCCTTCTCAATCTTGTCTCCAAATAATCACCTTGCTTTCTTCCTCATGCATAAAACATGACTTATAAACACAGATGCAAAGAACTCTTGAGAATCCTCTTACTTTAAGACTGCCGCTGAGCAGTAGCTTCTCCCCAAGAGCTTCGACTTCAGTATCTCCCCCATCCTTATATTTGCAGATGGACTTTCCCTCATAGTCTGTTATTAAAAGTATTGCTCTACATGGGTTTTTACTTTCATTCATTCGTTCAAAAAATATTTGTTAAAAACATATATATAGATATATGTGTGTGTGTGTGCGTCTGTGTGCGCACACCAGATCACAATTCTGATCACAGTTATTACAGTGGATTACGAAACAAAGAGGTCCTTGTCTTCTTCCATTTAAGTGGGGGAGACAGATAATAAATAACATCAGGTACTATGGGAGGTTTGAAGCAAAACAGAGCAGGTAACACAACAGAGAGTAGAGGGGAAGGCAGCATTTGAGAACAAAGATCTCTCTGCGACAGTAATGTCTGAACAGAGAATTACCTGGAATCCTTCAGAAATTAGTATTTGTCTACTTGAGAGCAACAACCAGTTCTGGCCATAACGAGGATCCTGGTAATTAGTTTTACACCAACTTTTAATAAATAAAATCAATCTGGCTGAAAGTCTGAGATTTAACCCTTCTCAGGCCAATACTGTGACTCAAACTGCTCACGAGTTTAAAAACCAAAAAAACAAAGAGGACACGGTCTTATTTTGTTAGTTATGAATAAAACATGCATACAATTACCAATGGCTTCAAGGATACACACCAGACCTTAACGATATTTATTTCTTTACTACATATGCCAGCCATATATTCTCAAGTTATAAGAAAGGAAAAAATTATACGAGAACACAACTTATCAGAGTATGTGACTGTGACTTTAATTTTTAAACTTTTGTTAAGACTGCACATATCAAATTCACAAATCAGAAAACCCCTATCACATCATGTACAAATTCCCATCTGGTGATTACTCCAACAACAGCGGGAAATCAAGTTAGGGTCTTCTTTTGCTAAAATAACAAATAATTCAATACGCTCCCTTCAAGGATCAAAAACCAATATATTTGATAACTAATGATGATAAAAAGGCCCACCTGAAAGTAACTTTAAAAACTTGAACAGCTTAAAGTAGCTCACTTTAAGTCAGAAGACATAAAGAAGAACTAATGATGCTCTCACGCAGTCATTTGAATTATTAGCAATTTCCATCTTGGAGAACCTTATCCATTCTTCAAAAACTCCCCGTTCAAATCTTGCCTCCATAAGCCAACCTCGCGCCTCTAGCATCACTGTCCTCTCTCCATCTGCCTCATGCACTCTTACCTTCAGCAACTCCTTGCAGCTGTCAAGCCCAATATCCACAAGAATGCCTTTCACCTTTCTTCGTACCTTCCTGATGTTGTCAAGATTTTCCACAGGAATTTGAAACATTTTTGAATCTTTCCTTAAAAAGAAAGAAAACAAAACTGAGTACCTGTATCTATATCTTTAACAGAGTTCGTAAAACACTAAGAACAGAGTAATTTTCAACAAATTATGCTAGGACAACTACATATCCATATGCCAAAAAATGAAGTTCGACTCTTTCTTACCACCATACACAAAAATCAACTCAAAAATGTATCATACACCTCTGTGTTAAGAGCTTAAACCTTAAATCTCAAAAGAAAACAGGAATAAATCTTCGTGACCTTGGATTTGGCATCGGATCCTTAGATATGACACCAAAAACCACTAACAACTAAAGAAAGAGTTGGACTTCATCAAAATAAAATACTTTTACACCTCAAAGAAAACCATGAAAAAAGTAAAAAGAGAATCCACAAAAATGGGAGGAAACATTTGCAAATCGTATTTCTGAGAAGGAACTTCTATCCAGAACATATTAAGAAAATACCTCATAATTCAATAACTAAAAGACAAAGAACCCAACTTAAAAATGGACAAAAGATCTGAATATTTCTCCAAAGATAATATGCAAATAGCCATTAAGCACAGGAAAAGACGCTAAACAACATCAGCTGTGGAAATGAAACTCAAAACCACAATGAAATATGTAACTTTACACCTACTAAAATGGCTATAATTTTAAACAAAAGAAAAAAGAAAACAAAGACAACAGCGCTGGACAGGATGTGGAGCTACTGGACCTCTCATACCTGGAGGGAATCGTGTAAAATGGTGCAACCAGTTTGGAAAATAGTCTGGCAGTTCCTCAAAAGATTGAATATATAAGTATCACATGAACCACTGATTCCACTCAAGAGAAATTAAAAACATGCATCCAAACAAAAACCTGTTCACAGATGTTCACGGCAGCATTATTCATAATAGCCAAAAAGTGGAAACAACCCACATGTCCATCAACTGATGAATGGATCAATAAAATGTGGTATATCCATACACTGAAATATTTGGTCATAAAAAGAAATAAAATACTGACACATGCTATGATGTGAATTAGCCCTGAGGAACACTGTGCTAAGTAAAAGAAGCCAGACATGCAGGACCACATATTCTAAGATTCCATTCTTACCAAGCATCCAGAACAAATTTATAGAGACAGAAAGTAGCATATTAGTTGTCTAGGGCTGAAGAGGAACTCTACGGTGATGGCTAAGGAGCAACACCAATGTTCTAAAAATCAAATGTGACGATGTATGCACAACTCTGTGAATATACTGGAGGACGGTGAATTATTCACTTTAAACAGGTGAACTGTACGGTATGTAAGTTACATTTCCATAAAGCTGTTTTTTTCATGTTTATTTTTTTATTTTTGAGAGAGAGAATGAGAGGGGCGGGGCGGGGCGGGGGGGGGGGGGACAAGAGGATCTGAAGCAGGCTCTGTGCTAACAGCAGAGACCAAAACACGGGGCTTGAACTCACAAGTTGACGCTTAACCAACTGAGCCACCCAGGCACCCCTCCATAAAGCTATTTTTAAAATATCTGAAAAGGCATAAAATTAAACTAAACCCTGTGGTACTTGACCAGAATAGGAGGTACAGGTGTGACCTTATTGTTTTTAATATATACTTAAATAAAAAATAAGTACAACCGTAAATGTGTGTGTATATATTCCATAGCTTTGTCACTAAGATGGCCTAGAAGCAGCTGCACACTCCAGTAGCAGTGAGCACTCCTAAGGCCCAAATCTTATTTTCTAAAAAGAACTTTCCATTAAAAAAAGAACCAGGACTCCTTAGAGAAATGGCTGATTCTAGGGCTGGATCATGGAAAAGACAAGATGAGCTGAGATTGTCCTGCACCAGAAAATAAGGAAGTTGCTCAAAGAATGAAGAGACACGTCAAAAGGACTCAAAAGAAGCCAGGTTAAAGAAGTTCCCACAACCCAAATATGGGACAATTTGGGCATCCAATAGATTACAACCTGTGCCAACGAATTTTCCAAAGACAACGCGACAATATCTCCCATCCCACGTGCCATTTTAAAACATGATCTCGACAGGCCTCCTCAAAGGTGGGGCACAGATGCCCTTGGACCTGGGCAGAACTTTTGTGGCTGCCTCAACCAACGAAGTATGGCAGAAGCAATGCCACGTGACTTACCAGACTAGAGCACCAAAATGGCACACACTTCTGCCTGTCTAGGAACCTTCACTCTTGAAATCCAGACACCACATCGTGAGGAAACCTAACTGGCCCACGTGGAGAGACTACATGGAAATGCTCCGACATCAACCACCAGACACGTGAACGAAGACACTTCTAGACACCTGCCTATCATGTCACCTCGGCCTTAGAGTCTTCCCGGATGAGGAATCAAACAAGTCATCTCCCCTGCTCCTGCCTGAACTCTGGATTCAAAGAATTAGAGTTTCAGAAAATGTTTTATTCTATGAAGTTTTGAGGTGCTTTGGTATATAGCAACAGTGACTAAAATATAATCCACCAGAACATAAATTTAAGTCCATGGTGATTTAAACAAATACACTGAAACTCTGATCAGGAATGGGATATGTACATGATTTCCAAGCGGCTCCCTAAACATTACTTAATAATAACCAAGAGTAATTCACAGAAGTCTGGTAGACTTCTTAGCCCAAATTAAGAGACCCTGTACAAAATAGCCTATATTTATCCAGTGCCCAGACCATACAAGGTAGCACTACTCATAACAGCCAAAAGATGGAAACAATTTAAGTGTCCACAGAATGGTAAATGGATAAACAAAATGTGGTACACCCATACAACACAATGCTACTTGGCATTAAAAACCAGGCACTGATGCATGTCACAACAGGAATGAATCTCAAAAACATGCTAAATGAAAGAAGGCAGACGCAAAAGTCCTCACTGTCTGACTCCATGTACGTGAAATATTTACAAGACAACTCTAGACATAGAAGGTAGGTAGCTGTCAGCTGGGAGTGGGAACAGGTTATTGGAGTGTGCCAGAAACGCTGTATCATTAGACTGTGGTGATAGTCATACAACTCTATATGAATTATACCCTTATAAAAAAAGATCATGAAGGAAAAAAAAGCTACAGAGAGGGAAGGAGGCAAATGTAACAGACTCTTAAATACTGAGAACTGAGAGGATGGGGGGGGGGGGGGATGGGCATCGAGGAGGGCACCTGTGGGGATGAGCACTGGGTGTTGTATAGAAACCAACTTGACAATAAATTATATAAAAAATAAAAATTAAAAAAATCATGAAGAAAAACTAAAGACCATTTCCCACTGAAACAGTTCCCACTGAAAGATACTAAAAATAAGTAAATACAATGGGCCAGTCTAACTGGATTCTTTTACTAGAAATGTTATGGAGCTGGCAAGACTTCGTGGGATCTGAGGGTTCCATGGTAATCATGTATTTATTTCCTGACTCGCTGTACTCTGGATACCCAGGATGCTTCCCTTGTGCTAAACGGCATTGGGGGTAATGTGGCATCTTGTTTGGCAACTTACTTTCAAATATTTCAGGGGGAAAAGTTCTTTGTATTATACTTGCAACTTTGTACAAATCTGTAACACTTTCAAAAAGCTTTTTGGTGGCGCCTGGGTAGCTCAGTCAGTTAAGCATCAGACTCTTAATTTTGGTTCAGGTCATGATCTCACACAGTTTATAGATCAAGCCCTGCGTCCAGCTCTGCACTCACAGTGCAGAGCCTGCTTGGGATTCTCTCTCCCTCTCTGTCGCTCAAAAATTAATAAATAAACAAACCTAAAAAAAAAAATAATTTAAAAAAAGGTTTTTTTTTAATGTATAAGCTATCAAAGCTAAAAAAGTCAAATTCAAGTTAAAGAACACCAGGTAAAATAATGAATGCCAATTTTTTATCAAAATAACTTTTAAAGACTGATAACATCTATTGATAGTGAAAGTAAGTACACAAATCATAATTTCTACATGTTTAGAGGGTAATTTGGCCATATCTCAAGATTTAAAAAAAAATTTTTAACGTTTTATTCAACTATTATATTGATTTATTTGAGAGAGAGAGAGAGAGAGAGCGCGCAAGCAGGGGAGGGGCAGAGAGGGAGACACAGAATCCAAAGCAGGTTCCAGGCTCTGAGGTGTCAGCACAGAGCCCGATGAGGGGCTCGAACCCACTGACGGGGACCTAAGCCGAAGTCAGACGCTCAACCAACTGAGCCACCCAGGCGCCCATATAGCCAAAGATTTTAAATGACAATTTCTATGAGTCAGCAATTCCACTTTCACACCCCTCTTGTAACCCCTCCTCCCCCAGCATAAACCTGGTGCCCCTCCAAGTTCACACTTCTTGCACGCACCAGGTTGCAATTATCTATTTATATATCCATTTCTCCTACTCGACTGAACTTCTCAGAGTAGGAATCATGTTTTATTTGCATGTCTGGGGCCTATCACTGAGTGTAATATACAGCAAGTGTTCACAGTAAATGAACAAGAAATTAAATAAAACAGGCTAAGAATCATAAGACATGCAGACAAAGGTTCAAAAAGGTTATGGAGGATTAGAGCTGGAGCCCAAGACAGTCTAAGTGAACAGACCAGCATCAAAAACCGATTGAGGTAAAGGAAAAGTCAATGTATTTGGCAAAAGGTAAGTAAAACCAAAAAGGCAGCCTAGAATCAAATGAGCGGGTTTGGGGGGAAGAGGGGTTAACATGTAAGAGGGAGAGTCTCAGGGTGGGTACAAAGGAAACGCAAAGTTCCTCAGAAGCTATCCTGAAATGAGTTTTCCAAACCCCATTATCTAGGTCAGAAGTGTATCTCAGGCTCCAAAGGAGAGACTGAAGGATCATGCAGTACTTTATAACTGAAGGATATCAAGTCACAGGAAATAAAGTAAAATACTAAAATTATTGGAAATGAAATGCACCGAATTGGGTTCTAGCTTTCAGAAGCCTCACCTCACAGAGGAGCTGTCAGGAGCCTTGTGATGGTGTCCCTAAAAACTAAACCCAAGGCCACTGTCAAGCCCACACTGGCTCCTACGGCCAGAGCAAGGCTCAACAACAGTCATTAGATGCTTTCCACTCAGCTCCACCAGACTTGCCTTCGCTTCCCCCCTAGAGTTCCATCACCCTCTCTGCCTTTGGGGCTCTTCTTGCCCAGAGCCAGCTGCTGGTTAGAAGTGTCCAAGATTAAAGCCACCACCCACATGTACCTGAAACAAGGAAGCTAACTTTGTCACTTGCAAAGAAGTATGGCTTTACATAGTAAGCACTGGTCCTACAGGGTTTTCACAAGCACCGCGTACAGGTACTGGTGGCCTTTCAGCAGCACTAGCTTAGGGGCTGGACTACTGTCACAGGCTGCTTCCTGGAGGCTGCTGCGGACTGCTAGCTGGCCCTATAGCTACTTGTTCAAGGCTTGGGAGTAGGGCCAGGAACTGTCAGTCTTCTTCCTTGAATCTGGAGAATAGGCACTTTATATTTTCAGACAGAGGTGCCCCCATTCCCACACCATTGCTAAGGCGGTCCCCCCCCCAAAACAAGTACATTAAATCCTTCTCCGCCACGAAACAGGAGACTAATGCAGCTGCACTCCTCTATCAGTCTCAGTTCACTGATCACCAAAAATCCCACTGATGTGCACAATAGTATTTCCCAAAGGGGCATGTGTAGGGTTTCCTTTGTTGTTTTTTAGCATCTTGATCATTTAAGAACATTCCATTCTGGAAAAAATAACACTTCAAAAAATAGCCGTTCAGGTAATAGGCGAAACTTTTCAAGCCAGAGAACCCTTGTTCTTGTGAAATCTAAGTTCCAAAAGGGTCTCACATGAGAGGCAACACTACACACTAGTCTCCCCGGCAAAGACTCTGGAACTGGGGGGCACCTGGTGGCTGAGTCAGGGAAGCCTCCGGCTGGATTTCAGCTCAGGTCACGATCTCACCGTCCATGGGTCTGAGCCCCACTCGGGCTCTGCGCTGACGGTGTACAGCCCGCGTGGGATTCGCTTGCTCTCCCTCCCTCTGCCCCTCCCCTGCTCACTTGTTCTCCCAAAATAAACATTTAAAAACACACGTATATTCTTTAACCGTACTTCCTGGGTTCAAATCAACTCCACAATTTATAAGCTGTAAAAATCTGGCAAATTACTTAATCCCAGGGCCTCAGGTGACCGTAAAACAGGAGCGCACAACCTCGGAAGCAGTTGGTGAGGATGAGTGAGTGAATACAAGAAAGGCACAAGCCCTGTGCTTGCTATCATCTAACTTCAAAATCCTAATGAAACGTCCCGGCCACTGGAATGATGCAGGACTTGCTTTTCAAGCAACTTAAGAAACACGTAATGCCTGTGCCCTACGTGAGAGCACAATTCGAAGGCCCCCGGCCGCCTGCTCACCGGGACACACTGCCTGGCACAGGGCGGCAGCCAGCCGAGGGCAGGGCAGAAATGCGGCCGCGCACACGCGCACAAAGCTCACAGGTGCCCCGGGGCCGCTCCAGGTGACAGCCTGGCCACAAGTCGGCCTCCGTCTCCCGTAACCAATCAACATCCAGCCACCCCCCCCCTCGGTCACACAAGTCAACGGGTCCCCCACTCCTGGCCGTCTCGCAAGCGGCACCCCTTCCCCTTCCCCGTACAGATCCGTGGTGCCACGCGTAAAGACCAGCGGCTCAGCGGTCCCAGCTCCAACCGAATTATCAAAGTTCGTTCACAAAACCGCCAGTCACGCCTCCATCACTTACCTCGGACCAGAGCGGAGCCTGCTCTCGTCACCTCCACTTTTACTCGCGGTCCCCCCCACCCCCAGCCGTGCGCAGCCCCCATCAGACCTGCGTGGCCCACCGGCCCAGCTCCCGCCGCGGGCGCCTCGTGGCGCCAGGGCCCGGGGCCGCTCGTTCGATTCCATCAGAACCAGCGTTAACCGCATTCTAGCAAGCCTTCCACTCAAACGCAGAGAAAACACTTCAAACAGTTAACTATCATCAGGCAACTGCGCACTACTCGAACTGGCAGGTAGCATTTTGGACGTCCCAAAGCCCAACGTTCGCAGGAAACTCGCAAACACCATCTCTGCCGGCGCAGGCAGCGGAGGCACACGGAAAGTTACAATTTTAATGTCAACATCTGCATATCCATCGTCGCCATTCACGTCAACAGCTCCGGAGTGGCTGTCGCGGTCCGGAGCTGCTCCAACGGTCCCTCTCCGCCGGAGGACAAGCGCCCCCGGGCAAACCTCGGGGCGGCCGCCCCCGGCTGCTCCGAGAACAGGCTCCGGGGCGAAGCTCGGGGGGCTCGGCGCGGCGGGAGGCGCGCCCCGCGGAGACCGCCCTCACCTCGCCCCGGCCCGCGCGTCCCTCGGCTCCGCTCCGCCCGGCCCCGGCCCGCCCCTCAAGCCCCCGCCCCCGCCGCCCGCGCCCGCCCCCCGCCGACCACCCCCGACCCCCACGTGACGCGGAGGGATGACGGGCGCCGTCCGGGCCGCGAACCCCGCGCCCAGAGGACGTCGCGGGATTCGTGAGGCGGCCGCGGGCCGCGGGCTGTGGGCGGGGCGGGGCGGGGCCGCGGTCTCGGCCGCCGTCGGGACTTCGCGGGCCTGGGCCGGGCAGGGCCGGGGGCGTCGCCGCGGGGCTGGGCCGGGGTCGTACCTACCGCTGGGCGCCAGGAGCGCCGCCGCGTCCCCCGCCGCCTCTCGCCGCGCCGCCGCGGCCCGCCGGGGCCCCGCGCCCGCGCCCGCCTCCGCCCCGAGCGGCGGGACCCCCGCCTCGGCGCGCGCCCACCCCCGCGCGACCCCGTCCCCTCCTCCCAGCACGGCCAGAAAGAGAAAATGGCGCTCGATTTGCCTCCGGAAGTGACGCGTGCCCTCATTTGCATGCCAATACAGCCAGCCAATGGGAGGAGAGTGTGCCTGGGACCCCTGGACACTGCCCCACAGGACCCTTGGGGCCCCTGCCTAAAGCTGGACTGGAGGCTCAGGAGTGAGAGTGGGGGGTCCCCTGTTGGAGCCCCCGCCCCTCCCCCCCTTCCTGCCACAGTGGGCTGGCCTGCCAGCCTCTCACTAGCATCTCTGCAAACTCTCGAGAGAGTTTGAGGGGGTGATGACGTCATTAAAGGAGGGGTGGAGGGAGGGTGGCGTCGACCACGTGACAGGTCACGTGGGCTCACCAGAGCTTTGACTTCATTTGCATGGAATGGGGGTGGAGCTAGTGGCAGTAGCAGGAATGGGTGACCCCGCCCACATCTCAGAGCCAATAGGAAACCGGGCGTGAGGACAATCTTGCCCTGCCATTGGAGAACAGAACTTGGGCTATCAGAACTTCGACAAGTGTGCCCTTGAAATTGACACATCTTGGTGAACTGGCTGGATGGGGTCTCTTGAACTCATCATTCTTTTCTGAGAAAACTGTCACACTTTTTCTTGAGCATTCTGATTTTTAAGTTAGAGTCACACTATATGTTGTGTAGGGAAGAGGTTAATTGCATACATTTGTAAAAACTCTTAACTGCCCTAAAAGTTCACTTTTGCCCAGATTTTAATTGTGAAGCAATACTACTATATTTCTCAAAACGAGGTAACACGTGAAGTAGGAGCTTTCAAAATAGCTTTGGGTATTCATCCGTTGAGTCAAACTTGCATGGGGGAAGAGAAGGACCACACCGCCTTCAGGGATCTTGCACTTTAATGAGAGGCCAGGTGTGTATGCAAACACCTCCTTTTACTTATCCGGTCCTTGTCCTATTCCTGCTCCTTAATGACCATTCCACCCCTTTCCCATCTCATTGACCCTCTCTGGGCAACACCTGCCCTTCCTCGACTTCATTTTCAGCAGAAGACCATGTCTCCTTCCAGAACACCAAGACCATCAGACTTTGTCTGCCTCAATCTCCCAGCTGCTACGTGCACACCTATTTCCTCAACAACTACCCCGACCCGGGAGTCAGTTTCACAGGATGTGTCTGCCCCTGTTCACAACCAGTCCGTCACTCCTGGGACCTTGTTTGCCCTGCCCAGCACCTCACGTTCGGCCATTCTCTCCCATAATTTCAGCTTTTTCCCCTTTACCAGTACCTCCTACTCAGTAGAGCCCGGAGACCAAAAACAGCAGGCACTAAATAAATGTCTGAATTCATTAAAAATTGTGTTAAATTCAGGGCTGATATTACATAACCACAGTTTGCTTCTTTACAGGAATTCCCTGCAGGGATACAAGTCATAATTGAAGAAGTGTTTGTTCCTTACATGTATTAATGAATTATGATTTAATATGATAATGAATCAGTGGTAAATGGGTATGATATAACTATATATATTCCATTGAGAAATCATGAGTGTAATGAACAGTAAAGTTAAAGCTTTCCAGTCCCCCTTGATCTAGATAAAGGTGCTCTAAAGAGAGCATTTTGTCACATTTCTCCCAACATTGCCTGGGCTCCCTTGACTCTGCGTCCTCGTGTTCTCCCGCTGCAACCCTTACCACTACAGACACGCCTGGGTCACCCGTGACCTCGCAATTGTCAGACCCAAGAACAGATGTGAGTCCTCACCTTCCATTGGTAATCACTCTCCCTTCCCGAAGCTCTCCTCTCCCTGACAACTCCCAAACGTGCCCTTTTAGCATCTCCAAGCTCACGGGCTGTTCTTACGTCTCCATCAGCTTCCCTTCCTCAGCTGATCCTTAAATGTGGCTCTCCAGGACTATGCCCACTTTCATTCATTTTCAACCCACGTTCCTTACCCAGGTCCTATGTGCAGGCACTGTAGTAGGTATCAGAAGTCCCACCCCTCTCATTTTATTTCTCTGCATACTCTCCCTTCTTCATCTCCATTGCAGACTCAAATGTCACCACTTCAAATCCCAATCAGTATATCTACCTCTTTCCTAAGCTTCACTTTTATTTTTCTGGCTGCCAATTGGCAGCCCCACTTGGGTCTCCCACAGGCACCTCAGATTTAAAACGTTCCAAACAGCCCATCAGCCCTCCTCGTAATGACAGTGAGCAGTGTGCTTAACTGTCCTTCACTCTCCCATCACAAGTTCTCCCGTTTTACATCCTAAACATTCCTCCAACCGGTTCTTTCACTGGCAGCCTTGGAACTCACGTCATTCCTGACACCAACACAAGCACCTACCTTATCTCCAGCTTTGGGTCCTCAGGTATATTCTCTAGTCAGCCATTCTACCAACCTAGCTGAGGAAAGCTGGGCCCTGTCATCCTCTTCCTGTCTTCATCCTTCCACATCCCCCCCCAGCATCAAGCCCAGTGGGGAACAGGGCACACAGCTCCCCACGCTTGACCAGTCCCAGCCCATCTGCTCCCGAAAACACCACACAGTGTTTGTTCACAGAATACCTTTACTCCCCACTGCCTGAGCTAATTTTCATTCCGTTGCCATCCAAGGCTGAGTTCTGCTGGCCTCTCTTCCAGGAAGATCTCCCTAACCACAACCACTAGACACAGAAACATCCCAGAATGTGGGAGGCGCTTCTCCTTGGTATTCCAGAACATTCTGTGTGTGTCTGTCACTGCACTCACCGTGTGGTTTTGTCAGCATCTGCTGATGTGTCTCCTTCCCCAGGAGTGCTGACCAACAGGGACCATGCCTTCTTCAGCACTGTATCCCTGATGCCTAGGCTACTTTAGTAAATATAATGTAAATAAATATTATAATAAATATAATAAAACTTCAATAAATGTTGAATAAAAGCTTTCCCCCACTTATTCTTTTTTATTTTTTTAATGTTTATTTATTTTTGAGAGAGAGAGCAGAGTGTGAGCACGGGAGGGGCAGAGAGAGAGGGAGACACAGAATCCGAAGCAGGCTCCAGGCTCTGAGCTGTCAGCACAGAGCCTGACGTGGGGCTCGAACTCACAGACAGTGAGATCGTGACCTGAGCTGAAGTTGGACACCCAACCGACTGAGACACCCAGGCGCCCCTCCCCTACTTATTATGAAAAATTTTGAACGAATTGAAAAGTTGAAATAATTTTACAGTGAATACTGTCACCGAGATCTTACACTTAACATTTTGCTCTATTTGTTTTATCACCCAGCCATCCAGACATTTACCTCTTGATCCATCCTTTTTTTTTTATGCATTCAATGAAAGTTGCTGACATCAGTCCAGGTCACTACATCCCTACATACCTAAGCATGGATATATAAGGAATGATGTTTAAAACTACAATCAACAGCTTTGATGTTGAAAGGACTGTCCCTCTCTCTCCTGCACAGAAGAAATGAGCAATCTGACCCCGCGTGACTCGTCAAGATCATTTTCAAAGACTCGGGAAAATTCACTGCGGAGATGTCAGCCAGTCATTCAAAATCAGAAGCCATACCTGAGGAATTATCTGCGAGGCATGTCACGGCACACACGAGTTTGTTCTGCTTTTTCTTAACCAACTTGGTGTCAGAACAAATACAGGTGATTTGATTTTAGTTGTTCAGTTGGGTTTTTATTTTTTTTTTTTAATTTTTTTTTTTCAACGTTTATTTATTTTTGGGACAGAGAGAGACAGAGCATGAACGGGGGAGGGGCAGGGAGAGAGGGAGACACAGAATCGGAAACAGGCTCCAGGCTCCGAGCCATCAGCCCAGAGCCCGACGCGGGGCTCAAACTCACAGACCGCGAGATCGTGACCTGGCTGAAGTCGGACGCTTAACCGACTGCGCCACCCAGGCGCCCCAGTTGGGTTTTTAAAAGTGAAGGTGCTGTGCTGAATCTTTCCTACTCTCACCTCTAGTTCACCCCATAATCAGCATTAGCTTTGTGAGTCCAGCATAGAGAGAGCAATCTGGGTGACCACAGAACAGAGAAGAATCTTAAACTAGTCTGACACGTCAGCCCACAGGTACTTTTGTACAAATTTAAAGGGTGGGAAGCCGACTTCTTGCTGCCCCGAGGGCCCTAGCTTAGAGAGAGAAGTGCTATTATAAGTGCCTTTATATGTAAAGGAGGGGGTGGGGGGAGGGAAGCATCCTATCCTCTGGGCAGACCCCAAGCCACGTCAAGACACAGACGGGTGAACAGAACGGGCTTGATTTCAGCTCCCACCCGCCCACCTCAGCTTGTCCCCATGTAGGGTATGCACACTCTGCAGCTACATCTGGCAGCCGTGACTGATCTATGCACAAAGAGACAAACTATACACGTGCTCATGTACAATAAAATAAATTGCTAAGGTTAACCTAAAACCACTGAAATTCCTACAGGAAAGAGGAACAGTTATTCTTTGTGAACAACTTACGTGTAATCATGCCTTTTTTAAAAAAATGTTTATTTATTTTTGAGAGAGGGAGACAGAGTATGGGCGGGGGAGGGGCGGGGGCGGGGGGAGACACGGAATCTGAAGCAGGCTCCAGGCTCAGCACAGAGCCTGATGCAGGACTGGAATTCACAGACCCCAAGATCATGACCTGAGCCAAAGTTGGACACTTAACCAACTGAGCCACCCAGGCACCCCGTAATCATGCCTTTCTTGCCTTTGTTCTACATACACATTTTGTGTGTCTATTGGGTGCTAAAGAGACAGCGATGAGCAAGAAACAACAGCTTAGAATCCAGTGGATAAGATCACTAGTGAACTAGCTACACAGTGAGAGTTTAATTATAAACAGAAGTAAACACTCCTGAAGAATGTAGGCTCTCCACACTTCTGTGATGCAGAAACCTGATCTAGAGTAGAAGTCTTTTTCTTAATTCAAATTAGTTAATGTACAGTGAATAATGGTTTCAGGAGCAGACAGAATTCAGTGATTCATCACTTACATATAACACCCAGTGCTCATCCCAACGAGAGCCCTCCTTAATGCCCATCACCCATCTAACCCATCCTCCACAGACCTCCCCCTCCAGCAACCCTTAGTTTGTTCTCTGTATTTAAGAGTCTTTTATGGTTTGCCTCTCCCTCTGTTTTTATCTTATTTTTCCTTCCCTTCCCCTATGTTCATCTGTTGTGTTTCTTAAATTCCACATAAGACTGAAATCATATGCTATATTTCTCTGACTTCCTTCACTTAGCTTAATACCCTCTAGTTCCATCCACAGTGCTGCAAATGGCAAGATTTCATTTTTCATCACCGAGTATTATTCCACTGTGTGTATGTGTATGTGTATGTGTATACGTATATGTATATATATGTGTGTGTGTGTGTATGGAGATATATATATATATATATATATATATATATATATATGGCACATCTTCTTTATCCATTCATCAGTTGATAGACATTTGGGCTCTTTCCATAATTTGGCTATTGTTGATAGCACTGCTATAAACATTGGGATGCATGTGCCCCTTCGAATCAGCATTTTTGTACCTTTGGATAAATACCCAGTAATGCAATTACTGAGTCATAAGGTAGAAGTTTTTATTTTTTATTTTTTTTATAATTTTTTTTTACATTTTATTTATTTTTCAATTACATTTTATTTATTTTTGATAGAGAGAGACAGAGCACAAGTGGGGGAGGGGCAGAGAAAGAGGGAGACACAGAATCCGAAGCAGGCTCCAGGCTCCGAGCTGTCAGCACAGAGCCCGATGCGGGGCTCAAACTCATAAACCGCAAGATCAGGACCTGAGCTGAAGTCGGATGCTTAACCGACTGAGCCACCCAGACACCCCAGAAGTTGGTTTTTTTTAATGTTTATTTATTTTTTGAAAGAAAGAGACAGAGCACGAGCTGGGGGAGGAACAAAGAGAGAGGAAGACACAGAATCTGAAGCAGGCTCCAGGCTCTGATCTGTCAGCATAGAGCCTGACGCGGGGCTTGAACTCACAAATTCGAACCAAAGTTGGATGCTCAACTGACTGAGCCACCCAGGTGCCCCATGGGTAGAAGTCTTAAAGAAGCAACAACCTGAAGTCAGAAGTACAGGTAAACATTAGTGGCTCAAAGCAGTGAGAAGAGGTAAGAGGAGGTGACTCCAGGCAGCAGGAGCACCCCTGAAAAGGCCCTGGGACTGGAGGGAGCATGGGGTAGTCAGATTGATCAAAGAGACCAGAATGATGGAAGTGCAGATCACAGGAAGAAAAATACTATGAACGGAGGCTAGAGACCAAGTCATGAAGTCATTTTGGTCTTCTTAAGAAGAAGCCAAGTCAGTGTTTTCAGTAGGTGGGTTGATAGAATTAGATTTGCATTTGAAAAGTATAGCTAGCTATAGCAGAAAGGCACGAGTGGTGATGGAGGAAGGGTGGCCGTAGCAACAAGAGTTAGGAGCTTGTTGGAGTGGCCCAGAAGGAAGATGGTGGTAGTGTGGAGTTGAGATTACGGCAGTAGCTCTGAAGATCAAGAGAAGCAGACAGCTGTAAGAGATATTTGGGAGGCGAAGTGAACAAGGCATGATAATAGTTTGGACACTGCTGTGAGTGAAGTATCAGGAAGGATGGCATTGAGCAACTCAACACCAAAGCCCCCAAAGTAATTCAATTAAAAAATGAGGAGAGGATTTGGATAGACATTTCTCCAAAGAAGACATCCAAATGGCCAACAGACATATCAAAAGATGCTCAACATGACTCATCATCAGGGAAATGCAAATTGAAACCACTGTTTTACTCCTGAAGCCAAGACTACCCTGTATGTTAACTAACTTGAATTTGAATATTCCCAAGTTTATTTATTTTTGGGAGAGAGAGAGAGAGAGAGAGAGAGAGAGAGATCGTGAGTGGAGGAGGGGCAGAGAGAGAGGAAGACACAGAATCCGAAGCAGGCTCCAGGTTCTGAGCCGTCAGCACAGAGACCAACATGGGGCTCGAACTCATGAACTGCAAGATCATGACCTGAGCCAAAGTTGGACACTCAACCAACTGAGCCACACAGGCCCCCCCTTAACTAACTTGAATTTAAATTAAACAAACAAACAAACAAACCACAATGAGATATCACCTCACACCCATCGGAATGGCTAGACTCAAAAAGACAAGAAATAATAAATGTTGGTGAGGATGTGGAGAAAAAGGAACCCTTTTTCTATTGGGGGAAATGCAAACTAGTGCAGCCACTGTGGAAACCAGTATGAAGTTCTTCAAAAAATAAAAAATAAAGATGCCATATGATCCAGTAATTCCACTACCGGATATTTACCCAAAGAAAATGATGAATTGAAAAAGGTATATGCACCTCTATGTTTATTTACAATAGCCAACATATGGAAGCAGTCCAAGTGTCCATAGATACATGAATAGATAAAGAAAATGTGGCATGTATATATATATATAGTATATATATAGTATATATATGTGGCATATATATATACATACATATACATATATATATATATAATATTATTCAACCATAAAAAAGAATGAGATCTTGCCCTCTATAACAACACGAGTGGACCTAGAGGGTATGCAAAGGGAAATAAGTCAGACAGAAATACATATGCTATATGATTTCACTTATACATCCAATCCATAAAACAAAACAAATGAACAAACAGACCCTTAAATACAGAGAGCAAATTAATGGTTGCCAGAGGGGAGGGGTATAGGGAAATGAGGAAAGTGGATGAAGGGGATCGGAGGCACAGGATTTCAGTTATGAAATGAATAAATCACAGTAGGAAAAGGTACAGCATAGGGAATGTAGTCAGTGGTAGTGCAGTAGCACAGTGTGGTGACAGGTGGTAGCTATATTTGTGGAGAGCATAGCATAACATATAGAGACGCTGAATCCCTGTTGTATACCCCAAACTAATGTAACACTGTGTGCCACCTATATTCAAATAGAATAAATAAATGAATAATTTTTTAAAATGCAAAACCTCAAGAAAGAGGGAAAAAGAAAATGATTGTGTTGAGAATGGATAGTGGAAACACTAGAAAAAGAATGAGGGATCACAGATTTGGTCTTGACCACATTGAGCATGGCTGTTGAGACCTCTAGGTGTTAATATCAAACAGATAGTTGGAAACAAGGTCTGAATCTAAGAAGAGAGCCTGGCATAGAAATATACATTTGAAGTTACCATAATATAGATGATAATTAAGCCCTGAACATGAATGAGAGAGAGGAAAGAATGGAACACAAAGGTTCTAGTATAAAAAATGTACTAGATGGAGGTTATTTCTTGGAGTCACTTCTACCCTGTGATTCTATATTTTAATACAATAATAAAGTTAAAGTACAAATCACTTTGTAGACAACCACTTTCCTAGGTTTAGTATGACAACAAGATAATGGAAACTTGTAAATTGTATAGTTGGTGTTGGTGTTATTATGTAATTGGCAAAGTATTAGATCCCATACTGATAGAAAAGAATTCTATCATAATAATTCTAGAAGTAATTTCTTCAGAAGAAAATTTTCAGATATGTTCATTTAGATTATCTACATGAACTATTGTAACACTTTGGGAAAGTTTGACAGGGTCAAGCTTGGTGAGGTGTATAACCAGTGTAATTCAGCTTACGATGGTGAGTAAACACAGCCAAGTAATCAATGGGACAATGACCAGTGGAATAATGGTGTAGTCTGGTGCCGATAGGAGGGGCAACTTACCCAGGCAGGCACTGGGGAGAGCTGACCAGGGGAAGTGATGTCTATACTGAGGATGAACCCAGGTGAAGAGAGAAACAGAAGGAGTATTCTAGGTAGAATAAATAGCCTTTCCCAAAGCCAGAAAGGAAAAGAAAGCAAGACACATTACAGAGACTAAAAGGTCAATTTTGTTATCAGCTCAAGAGAGAGGACTGGAAAACCAGAGATACAGAGAGTGAATTTATTCCAAGGGCAATGGGGAGCCATGAAAAGACTTAAAGCAAGAGGGTGACCTAAACAAGTGTGTGCTTTGGGAAGGTCACTCCAATTTCAACTTTTAGTACCTGTTTGTTTCAGGCAGTTTCATAATCTACATTAATCCAGTTTGTCATGTGGAAATAAATGAAGATCACCCAAGTGAGAACACACAGCAGTTATTTATTCAGATCTTGCTCTAACAAGTGAGTCAGCCACCAACACTTGCGTTTGGTAGAGTCTCAGAGGGGGCAGAAGAGGGTGCTCCGATTGGAGGCTGTTGGCACAGGAAAGTTGGAGGGGGGCTAACTAGATTTGTCACAGTGTGTGTCTGGGGGGATACAGGTTCAGGGAACATGTTTGGCTTTCTCTTGCTGGTCCTAGTTTGGAAGAGGAGAAAACAAATAGGGAAGCTGGCAGTCACTGACCAAGCCCAGATCATTCTGGGCTGATGGCTACAGAGAAGGTTGTAAATGTCCATTTGTATAGTTAGTCTCCTGGTTCTTCTCCCTTTCAGATATTCTGTCACTTGTGAGAGGCTGACCAGTTCATGGGAGGCTGAGGATCCAGATCTTCACAGCTTGGGGACTGTTTGGTGCGTCCGCAATCACTCACATGCTGATAGGTGGTCTTTCTGTTGCTGCATCATCTGACCTGAGAGCAGCAGCTGCCCAGAAGCATTCAAGATCAGACAGGATGTGACAGATCAGCATCATGACCACTAACAATTCATAGTCTTGTAGGGTGCTTTGGAACTAGGAGCCCCATTTGCCCAACCCAGGCAAGAAAAAATATCCCATAGGCCATGATGATTAACCTTAAAGAGACAAATGATAGGGGCGCCTGGGTGGCGCAGTCGGTTAAGCGTCCGACTTCAGCCAGGTCACGATCTCGCGGTCCGGGAGTTCGAGCCCCGCGTCGGGCTCTGGGCTGATGGCTCAGAGCCTGGGGCCTGTTTCCGATTCTGTGTCTCCTTCTCTCTCTGCCCCTCCCCCGTTCATGCTCTGTCTCTCTCTGTCCCAAAAATAAATAAACGTTGGAAAAAAAAAAAAAGATTTTAAAAAATAAATAAATAAATAAAAGAGACAAATGACGTTTCCTTGAAGCCAAGTATGGTCTGTTCTCCTTTGCCTGTTTCATTGATCCAAGTACAGCAAGAAGCATCAGCAGTGACATAGAATGGGCCTGACAGGCCAGCAGGAACTCTAGAGCAAGCCCCATCACCCATCAGCATTTACACGGATCTGTAGCTCCCCAGAGCAGCGGGGACACAGCTTCTCTAGGGTAAACAGCAACTCTCCATCTCTTTGTAGCGTTCCCACCTTTAGGAACATTGCTCTGGTTGCTGGCATTATAGTGAGTCAGAAATCCATCCAGAAAAAGTGCCTGAATAATCAAGGTAGCCTCATGTTGGAGCTCATGTCTGAGTTAGGGTTTCTAGTGTAGAGGTCTCTAGAATTAGGGCCTCTGTGGACAGACACGCCTCAGAGTACTGTTCCTAAAGTGAATCAGGTGTTAGTCTAATGTGGTAGAACTCTTCCTTAAGGAATGTGGTGAAAACCTCAAGACAAGGGAAGGCAACCTGGCTATGCGTGCATGCGCGACGCTCCTCACAACTCTGTAACACAGACCGCCCATTCAGACTGTATGTTACCATATATGGGAGACAAAGGAGCAAAAATTGTACAAAAGTCTACATCCCACTGAGCTGGGGTCTCAGTTTTTTGGGTGCGAATCCACTGAGCCCGGGCCAACAAGACAAAGTTGCTTCCTGGACAGAAAAGCCTCGCTGTCCCGTCTCTCTGTGTGAGAATCCTGCTACACAGAGGCAAGCAGCACCAACTGTCCTGGCCCCCAAAGTAGTATCCAGCAGGGGCACATGGAGATCCAGGAACAAAGGACTTACCTGTGACACAGGTGGAGACTAAGGCCCTACTTTAGCTGGTTGTGTATTTGGGTCTCTATTTGTCTCTTTCAGGTGGCAGGTACCTTGCTCATTGTTCTATGAATTATCAGATCAAAATTTAGAATTACCTAGAGTCTGATCAATAGATTTTATTAATTGATTCTTTATCTGGGAGAGAGAGACATGAGCAAAGTCACGGGTTAGGAAGATTTATGATGAGGAATTGGCTCACACAATTAAAGAGGCTGAGAAGTCCCACATTCTGTTGTGCGAGCTGAAAACCCAGAAAGCCAGTGGTGCAATGCCAATCCGCATCCTGTTGGTATGAATCCTGGTCTAGGACAGGAGAAGACTCCTTCCAGCTCATGCAGCCAGGCAGGAAGAAAAGTGAAGTAATTCCTCCTTCCTTTTGTTCTATTCAACCCCTCAGCGGCTTGGTGGCTTGAATGATGCCCACACACATCGGGGAGAGCAGTCTACTTTACAGAGCACACCAATTCAGATGCTAATCTTATCTGGAAATACACTCACAGACACACACAGAAATAATGCTTGGTCTGGGGACCCCATAATCTTCATACTAAAATTAACCATCACAACGGGACATGGCCAGGAACCAAAGCCTCAAGGGTCTTTTAAATATCTTCAATGAATTGTATCTGGCTGCTACTCTCCATGGGATTTGAATATGTTTTAGTTACTATATGCATATTTTCAGGATCAGTTGAAGTATTTCCTTGCCAAAAAGCTGTAGCCCTTTATAGTTGCTAAAAACTGTTTGATTTTGTGTTTCCAACCAGGGGCATCCCAACTTTTATATCAAGTGATCAAGGCACACACTATTGGAACCATTATGAAAGAACTCAATGAAGTGTCCCTACTTGCTCAAAAACTATCCTGCCTCTGTCATCTGCAACATTCTGGAAATGCTGAAAGAGCCAAAGGCATCCTTAAATTAGCAAAATTTTCAGAAAGTCTGGGCTCCTTTGGCCAAAAGTACCCCACTAGCCCTTACAGCCACATGGTTTACACCCTCAAGTGCACATCAGTTACCCTATGACCTGGTAATGGGGAAGGCCTGTGCATTAAGGGACTTTCCCTCTGAGACTAAACCCTGCCCTGCTGCGCACAGACATGAGAAAATGTTGCAAAGGACTCACGTACTAGCCCCTCCATCACCAGCAGGTGAAGGAGGCCTTGCCACATCATTCCAAATAGCCTCTTCGTGACCTTCAACTCGGAGCTTTTGTCTATTGGAAGAGACATCTGAGAAAACTGCTCTTGAACTTCATTGGAAGACCCCTCACCTTCCAACCCAGGGACAGATGTATCACTAACATCATATCCAGCAGTAAAACTCAAGAGAGTCAGATTTCACAACGTGATTCACGAGTTACAACTAAAGAAGCAATCCAGAATTACACCCAGTTGGAAGACTATTTCCATAAGGGACCTCAAACTTCAGCCCGTCTTCAGAAGCAGGCAGTGGACCTGACACCTGCAGAGCAAGCTGATGGCCTCACGGAGTGGAGCCTTCCACCCACAGCTATAGTAAATGATGGGCTTTGCTGGAAGTTGAGTTAAAACTCCAGTGGCTTATCTGGATTGTCCCTCCACAAACAGATGATGGGGAGTTTTATAGTTAGGGATGCCAGGGAAGGAGGCTGGTGAAGAGCGTTCTTCAGGTTCCAGAATGCCTGATCAGGCTTCAGCTCCAGGACAAGAGATTCCTCAGGCCCTCCCTGAAAACTTAGTTAATTCGTAAAGAGGTGTCAAAATCTCAGAAGAAAATGGCCTCCATTATCGGTAATATCCAGTTAAACCTGTAAATCCTCCCAAATGCCATTTTGTAAGAGACCTGGGATAAGTTAGGCTGGTCTTTAGTCTACTGGAAGAGCGGATTTTTTTTCCTCCTGAGCTAGGTTGTGCCCTAAATAATGGACCATGCTTTTGCAAAATTGTAATTTATCTTTTGAAACTTTATGTCCCTTTTCTGCCAAGGCTGAAAGTGAATGGAGTCCTTTTCACAGGATTTGTTGTTTGAGCGAAGTAGAAAATCATCTACACAGAGTGTCAGAATTGCATCATGAGAGCAATTTAGATCCTTTCAGTCTTGATTGAGGACCTGAGCAAAATAAGAGGAAGGGTCAGTGAGCCCCCAGGGCATAACCATCCAGGTATACTTTTGTGCTTCCCAGGTAAAGGCAAAAGGCACCACGTGTCTTTATCAAGGGGCCCACCGAAAAGGGCAAAGATCCACCATACTGAGTATGTGGCTTCAGGAGGAATTGATGGCAAAATGGTATTTGGGTTAGTGGGAAGGGAAAATGACAAATGTGTTGATGCCTAAGGTCTTGAACAAGTTGATATCCTCACCCATTTTGTTCCTTTACTGAAAGAACAGGAAGATATGTGGGCAAGTATGGGGCACAAGAAGGCCATGGGTGAGAGGCCTTCAGCTAGAGGCTTGATCTCTTCCTTTGCTTCTGGCTTCAAGGAATATGGGGGAAGTTCAGATGTTTTAGTAGGATCTAGCTGAACTTTTACAGTATAAATGTCCCATGTCCATGGAGTTTTTACACTTGTCAGGTATAGGATCAAGATCTTTGTATCTAGGGTCTGCATCAAATATCATGGAGAAGGCAGACTCAACTTGATTATGAAGACATGAGTTGTCTGGGATTCAAGGAATCGTCCTTGTGGTGTGCATTTACGGTCTAGTCAATTTTTACAGGAAATGTTTCAAGTATGACTTTGGAGATGTCAATCTACTTTTCTGGCTTTCTTTGGACCCTCAGGTTTATCATGGAAAGATGGATCCTGTACGTCCCTTTCCAGGTCAACCCAATTGGCTTTTGCCATCCAGGATTTGGAATATGAAATTCTGTTGATATAGGTCAGATAACCCTGGGTCACATGGATCCAAAAGAATTCTAAATCCAATGAATAGTTGTTGGCCTTACCTGGTTTCAGAGAAATCCTTAATTATAGTTCTTAATTTGCCTTGGGTCCAAGAGTTAAATTCCACAGTTGCCCACATATCTGACTTATGGAAGGAAAAATCTCTAGAGGCAATTGGTAATTTGGGGTTTTAAGGGAATTTTGGGGAAAGTGAAGGGGGTCTGGAAGATGGGAGAAGGAGGGCAGAGTTGATGGAAGTATGTATAGAGAGCAACCAAGGCAGATCCCAGGGGGATGAGTCGCTGGTTGTTGCCAAAGTGTGTTAAGTTGTTCATTAGCTTTAATCAGATAATCTTCTGGTGAAATAATTTCCTATTCGGAATATAATTTGGAGGGCTCTGCATACTAATAAAGCCCAGCAGGTGGGCCAGCAGGTGGAACACCAGAGAAGATGCTCTCTCTGAGTCAAAGCCAGGCTCTCAGGACACAAGACTGAGACAGAAGGACAACCTCATCTGGTTTCATTGGTGACTCACAGTAGTTTGTCCAAGAAGACACCAGTCCATGGGAACTACAAACCCAAGTTTTGTGAGGCTGGCTCAGACAACAGGCTCGTGGGCCTATGCTGAGGTTCTACTCTGAGATTCTTGTCATTATGACCAAACACTTTTAGACAGCACAACAGAAAACCGCAGTGTAGGGGCACCTGGCTGGCTCAATTGGTACAGCATGCAACTCTTGACCTCAGGGTTGTGAGTTCGAGCCCCACATTGGGTATACAGATTACTTTAACATCTTAAAGAAAAAAAAAAAAAAACAAGAGGGGTGCCTGGGTGGCCCAGTCAGTTAACTGATCGACTTTTGGTTTTAGCTTGTGTCATGATCTCACAGTTCATGAGATCAAGCCCCACATGGGGCTCCATGCTGAGAATGTGGAGCCTGCTTGGGATTCTCTCTCTCCTTCTCTCTCTGCCCCTACCCTACTCATGCACAGCTCTCTCTCTCTCTCTCTCTCTCTCTCTCTCTCTCTCTCAATTAATAATAATAATAAATATAAAATAAAATAATAAAATAATATAATAAATAAAATAATAATATAAAATAAATAGTAAATATTAAAAAACAAGAATGCAAAGACAGCAGAGGGAAAGGATGCCATACAAACTGGAACTAACAAGATCTGGGCAGCAGCCTGAGGATAGCTTATATATACCAATCAAAGATTGCAGAGTTCAGGGGCGCCTGGGTGGCGCAGTCGGTTAAGCGTCCGACTTCGGCTCAGGTCATGCTCTCACGGTTCATGGGTTCAAGCCTCTGTGCTGATGGCTCAGAGCCTGGAGCCTGCTTCAGATTCTGTGTCTCGCTCTCTCTCTGCCCCTCACCTGTTGGTGCTCTGTCTCTCAAAACTGAATAAAAACGTTAAAAAAAATTTTTTTTTAAAGGTTGCAGAGTTCAGACCCCATGCCAAATTACCACAAGAGCCTCTGTGGGGACCACACCTGGTCAGAGGTGGGGGGCTGCAGTGACAGACAGGGCAGACTAGACCTTGGCAGAGCCTGCACAGCAGTGGAAAGAAATGAAGACCACGTGAATGAGAACAAACACAGTCCACTTATCCAAAGCTTCCTGTGACCAAGGGTTCAGCCACCATCACTTGGTTTTTCGGAGACTCAAAGTGGAACAAAGGTCACCTCAGGTATGTCCTGATAGTGGCTGTGAGCCTGCGCATGCTGTAAGTGGCTCCTGGAAGTGGGGCGTCCAATGCCATGGGTTTAGGGAGGAAATTTAGCTTTCTCTGAGTCAGAAGCAGGGGTGGAAGATGGGGCAGTTGTAGTCGCTGATCAAGTCCTCCTGTATATATGCTCTGGCCACCATCATTCGCATGTATATTCTCCAGTCAGGATCTACGGCCATCGTTAAAAGAACCACGTGAGATCTCAGCAGTGTGTGTGTGGAGGGCCTAGAATAACAGGAAACAGATGCACACGTTGGAGCCCCTACCCTTCCCTTCCTCTCTCAAAGGTCCTCAAGCCCCGGGGAACATGCCCTTCCCTTCTTCTCTCAAAGGCCCTCAAGCCCAGAGGCACATGCCCTTCCCTTCTCTCAAAGGCCCTCAAGCTCCTTTCACCCACCACTCAGGCTCCTTTCACCCACCACCACATCCATCTCCTCCTGATCTTTGCCTCATCTAATCTGGGCTCAGGTGGCAAGGGGTTGGGGTGAATGAGGTCGGGTGTTAGCTAATCACACCCCTCCTTGAGGTGTTTGAATTCTGACACAGAAAAGTCTCTAGAACACAAAAGAATGAAGTGATAATGGTGGCTTCATGGCTTGGGATCTGCTCATCTGAGGTAAGGGGCCATTTCTCCTGCCCTCTAAGGTGGTTCCAGTCTTCCTTTGACTTTCTGCTCACTAACATCCAGGAACCCAGGCAGTACTGTGCGTCTTCTGTCATGAACACTGTGCTGTGCAGTAATGGCTAGTGACCCTGGCTGCCACATTCCGACTCTGCTTGCCAGAGAGAGAGAAGATGAAGGTTTGGTACACCCCTTCAGAGACCCTGCCCTCACCACAGAACCCAGGGGGAACCTCTTCTCAAGATGATGGACCCACAGATTTAGAGTAAGTTATGGATGCCAGTGCATTTCCCACAATCAAAGAGGACTCAATTATAAAACAAAAAAAATGTACTGACAAGTGTTAACTTGACTATTTTCAACTATAATCATTTGCCTTTTGGTCACTCGTATATTAAAATGATGGCATTGACATATATTGCCTTACTTAATAGATAAATTATCTTTGGTGGCACAGTGACTGATGGAGCTCTAAGGAACTTGCTAGAATGGCATAGTACATTGGAGTTGCTAGAATGGCATAGTACATTGGAGAAGCCACATAGGCTTTGGGGTCACGCAGAGCTCAGTCTTAATATGGGTTTTTCCATATGAGCTGTGTGCCCTCAGGCCACTGTGGAACTCCACTGTATGTCACCACATTTGTTAATTGGGGATAATATTTATCTCAGGACTTTTTATGAAATGGGATGAAGTATCATGTATAAGTAGCTGAGCATAGTGTCTGAAATCTAGTTAGCACTTACTTAATGTCATGTCTCCCTCTCACTTGCAGGTATGTATCAATTGAGTGTTGCTATAAGCCTTATTTGTAGAGAATGGTAACATAAAGACAAGTTGTAATTGCTCATTATTGATTGGAAAATGGCAAAAGAGTCCCAATAATTTACTTGTTACTTGACTTTACAATAGATTGAGAAGGGGAAAGGAGAGACTTTAACATATAGCAATACATCATGGCAATGTTTAGTTATGGTTAAAAAATATAAGATAAGTGATAATTTTGAGTGAAAATGATCAGTTGAAGACAGAGGATGAGCTACGGATTACATTTTCTTTTATTGAGGTGAAACTCACATAACATATAGTTAATAACTTTAAAGTGTACAGTTTAACAGTATTTAGTACATTCCATCACTTCTCTCAGTTCAAAACATTTTCATCACCCCAGGAGAACATCCTGTATCCATTGAGTAATCACTCCTCATTCCCCCTCCCCAAGCCCCTGACCAGTAATCTTTCTGCCTATGGGTTTGTCTATTCCAGACAGTTCGTGTAAAAGGGATCATATGCTGTGTGACTTTTTGTATCTGGCTACTTACACTTAGCATAATGGTTTTGAGGTTCATCCAAATTACAGCATCCATCATAATGCATTCTTTTCAATAACTGAATGATATTCCATTGTCTATATAAACTACATTTTTATTTTATCTTTTTTTTTTTTTTGGAAAAATATGGGATGCCTCATGAATTTGTGTGTCATCCTTACACAGGGGCCATGCTAATCTTCTCTGTGTCATTCCAATTTTAGTATATGTGCTACCAAAGTAAGCACTAAATCACATTTTTAAAAATTCATTCATCCATTGATGAACATTTGAGTTGTTTCCACATTTTGGCTATTATGACTAATGCTGTTATAAACATTCATGTCCAAGTTTCTATGAGGATATATGTTTTCATATTTTTTGGATATGTATGTAAGAGTGAAATTGCTGGATCATAGGGTAATTATGTGCTTACCTTCTTGAAGAACCACCAAACTGTTTTTCATAGCAGCCACACCATTTTACAACAATATATGAAAGCTCCAATTTATTCACACCCTCGCCTATGCCTGCTATTTTTCATTGCTAAAATAATTAATAATAATAATAATAATATCACATAGCACCTAGAAATATTTAAAAATGTCCAGTTCGCAACATAAATGTACAAAGCATACAAAGAAACAATGCAAGCATGAGCAGGGGAGGGGCAGAGAAAGAGGAAGAGAGAAATTCCCAAGCAAGGTCATGCTGTCAGCACAGAGCTCAACATGGGGCTAGATCTCAGAAACAGTGATATCATGACCTGAGCCAAAATTAAGAGTCAGATTCTTAACCAACTGAGCCACCCAGGTGCCCCAACTTTAAGTGTCTTAAATGTTCACAGGGAGCTGAAGGAAACCATAAACAAGGAACTAAAGGCAATCAGGAGAATGAGGCATGAACAGTAGGGAATATCAAAATAAAGGGATAGAAATTATAAAAGGAACCAAATAGAAATTCTGGATCTGAAAAGTATAGTAGCTGAAATTAAAAATTCATGAGAGAAGTCCAGCAGCAGATTTGTTCAGATCTTTCTGAAAGGATTGACAAACTTCACTATAGGGCAACTGAAACTACCCTGTCTGAGGGGCAGAAAGAAAAAGAATGAAGCAAAAGGAACAGAGTCAAGGAACTTACAGGACATTATTAAATGTATCAATATACATATTATGGGAATCCCATAAGAACAGAGAGAGAAGGGGAGCGGAAAATATTTGAAGAAATAAAGGCCAAAACCTTCCCAGATGTGATGAAAGACATGAATCTACACATCTAAGAAGTTCAATGAACTCCAAGCAGGATAAACTGAAAGAGATATACAATATACAAACTATCAAAAGACCAAAGAGAAAATCTTGAAAGCAGCAAGAGAGAAACAACCTGTAACATACAAATGATCTTTGAGAAGGCTAACAGCCATTTCTCATCAAAAACCATGGAAGCCAGAAAGCAGTGGGATAACATTTAAATAATGTCAGCTAAGAACTTTATAGCCAGCAAAATTATCCTTCAAGAATGAAAGAGAAATTAAGACATTCTCAAATAAACAAAAGCTAAAAGAATTCATCACTAGTAGACCCATCCTACAAAGGAAACCTAAAGAGAATTCAGGGTAAAACAAAAGGAACCTAGATGGTAACACAAAGCCATACAAAGAAATAAGACCTCTGTAAACATACAAATAAATAAAAGCTGGTATAATTGTATTATTGGGCTATAACTCCTCTTTTTGTTTCCTAAATGATTTAGAAGCCACAGGCATGAAACAATAATTATATATTTATATAATGGGCACACAACATATAAAGATGTAATTAGTGACAATGACAGCATAAAGGGGGAGATGATGCTTGATAGGAGCAGAGTTGATGTATGCTGTTGAAGCTAAGTTTGTTTCTATCCCATCTAGAGTCATAAATTTAGGATTTAACTCTAATCCCCAGTTTCACTAAAAAAATAACAAAAAATTATATAGAAAAAAATGAAATAAAAATCAATCTAATATAAAAGGAGACAGCATTGGAGGAATTAAAAAACAAAAAAGTAATAAATATAGAAAACCAAATAGCAAATGGACAGATCTGGAGAGCCTAGCTGGCTCAGTAGGTACAGCATGTCACTTGATCTCGGGGTTGTGAGTTCAAGTCCCACGTTGGGGGTAGAGATTACTTAAAAATGAAATATTTTTCAAAAAATTGACAGAACTTGGGTGCCTGGGTGGCTCAGTTGGTTAAGTGTCTGACTTCAGCTCAGCTCATGATATCACAGTCCATGAGTTTAAGCCCCATGTCGGGCTCTATGTTGACAGCTCAGAGCCTAGAGTCTGCTTTGGATTATGTGTCCTCACCTCCCTCTCTGCCCTCCCCTACTCACACTATGTCTCTCTCTCTCTCTCTCTCTCTCTCTCTCTCTCTCTGTCTCTCTCTTGAAAATAAACATTAAAAAAAATTTAATTGACAGAACTAAGTCCTTCATCATCCATAATCACTTTAAATGTAAATGGATTAATCTCACCAATTAAAAGGCAGATATTGGCAGAATGGATTTAAAAACATGATTCAACTATATAAGAGACTCAATTTAGACCCAAAGACAAATAAGTTGAAAGTGAAATGATGAGGAAAGATATTCCATTCAAATAGTTACCAAAAGAGCTGAAGTGGCTATACTAATATTAGACAAAGTAGACTTAAGTTAAAAAATTGTTATAAGAGAGAAACAAGGGCATTACATATTGATAAAAGGGTCAATTCATCAAGAATATATGTTATAAACATATATGCACTAAATAGGTGGAGCCCCAAAACATAAGTAAATATTGATAGAATTGGAGGTAAAATAAACAGTTCTGCATTAACAGTTGAAGACTTCAACACTCCACTTCAATAATGGATAGACCATCTATACAAAAGATCAACAAGGAAACAGAATTTGAACGATATTAAAATCATTTAAAGCTAGGGGCGCCTGGGTGGCTCAGTCAGTTAAGCATCTGACTTCACTTCCGGTCATGATCTCACAGTTTGTGAGTTCGAGCCCCACATCGGGCTCTGTGCTGACAGCTCAGAGCCTGGAGCCTGCTTCAGATTCTGTGTCTCCCTGTCTCTCTGCCCCTCCCCCACTCATGCTCTGTCTCTGTCTCTCAAAAATAAATAAACCCTAAGAAAAAAATTTTTGATCAATTAAAGCTAATAGACATATACAGACCACTCCACTCACCAACAGCAAAATACACATTCTGAAGTGTACACGGATCATTAAATTTTAAATCAACAATTGAATGCCTGCTCTTTTGATCAGTTGGCTATTGGTAAGAAAAAAATAGAATTACTTATTTGGGTCTTTGTAACTATGGGCAGTCCTTATTTCTAATACTTCCAATGTGCTTTGAAGACAGCCTACAGTACAACATCAAGCACAAACAAGCATTTCCTTGGGTGTGCAGTTTCTTGATGTGCATGAAATCATGTAGAATGATTGTTGATAAGTGTAACATTGTATTTGAACTAAAATTATACTGCTGTTTTCCCACTTGCCAACTTTTTCAGAGGGAGAGATATACTTCTCACATTAGGAACGTGAAAATTCAGTCTTTGACAAGTCCACTGTCTTTACTGATACCAGCATAGTAAAGAGGTCATGAGGTGGGCATCCCTGATCCATCATTCCAGAGTCAAGCCTAGTTAGTGCTTTCTCCTTGAATACCAGGAATTCTGGAGAAGGTGCTCATTTCAGGTATAACTAAAAGGAGGTAAAGCTCTTCTGCACACATGAAAAGGAGAAAAAATCACTTTCTTTTTTGTTAACATTTATTTATTACTTAGAGATAGAGACAAAACACAAGCATGGGAGGGGCAGAGACAGGGAGACACAGAATCTGAAGCAGAATCCAGGCTCTGAGCTGTCAGCACAGACCCCGACGTGGGACTCGAACCCAGAGACCGTGAGATCATGACCTGAGCCAAAGCCGGACACTTAACCAACTGAACCACCCAGGTGCCCCCAAAATTAATTTTCTTTATTGACATGGAGGTGAACTTGAAAATCTAGGGAACTGACACTATGGTGATGCATGAGGGATCTCACTCCAATCCATTATTATCATCAACCTATTTGTTCATTTCTAACTCCTTAGGTCTGGAGATTTCCTCCTGTACGCTAAATCAAGGAAGTTATGGATCTCAAATTCATTTATTGTGGCCACCAATTACTCCAGCTATTAGTCAACCAACAAAGCAAACTGTAGGAGTCACAACCAGCTGCTCATGCTAACAACAAATCCAGAATATTTGCTTAGTACCTCTATATCAATACATTCAGCTCAATCCAACATTGCTCTACTCCTCATTATCAATAGAATCACTTTCAAACATTTTACTCAGGATTCTTCTGACAATAACTACAAAAAAAAATCTTCATATATGCCTTTTTACCTAGGTTAGACTTTGTATTCTTCTTCCATGATGTGCAGGTAATGAGGTTAGAGGCAACAAAACATGGTGGGATGGGAATAGCATTCTCTTGCAAACTAATTACCTCAGTGAGAACATACAAAGTCTGCAACAGGGAGGCAGAAGTTCATGGAAGTTCATTGTTCTCATATTCATCAGAATCCACTCAAAGATCCCCATTCCAATTCTTAGGGCTCCACGTTTCCCCAGTCAATGTCCTAACTTTTGGTAAAATGTCTGGAGAGGCTGTAGTGTCAACTTGTATTGTTCTCCAACAACTTGAGGGGCGCCTGGCCAACAACTTGAGGGGCACCTGGGTGGCTAGGTCGGTTAAGCGTCCGACTTCGGCTCAGGTCACGATCTCACGGTCCGTGAGTTTGAGCCCCGTGTCGGGCTCTGTGCTGACCGCTCAGAGCCTGGAGCTTGTTTCAGATTCTGTGTCTCCCTCTCTCTCTGCCCCTCCCCTGTTCATGCTCTGTCTCTCTCTGTCTCAAAAATAAATAAACATTAGAAAAAAATTAAAAAAAAAAAACAACTTGAAAGATAAGGTTTGGGTCAAACAAAGAAGTGCGCTCTTTTATAGCTTGGGGTCCAGCCCACTTGCTGGAACAGCTTATGAAAGTTTAATCAACTTGGTGTCCTTGGAACTCTGTGCATAGGAAATCCCTGCCTAGCCTACGGAGCCCCTTTACCCATTAGCACTTGCAAGGCTCTGTCTCCCCAGGGTACTCTCTGGTTCCCTCTCAGCCCCTTTCAAGAACCCCTGACAGCAAAAATAAGCTGGAACATGTGAAAAATAATGAGCAAAAATAAGATGGAAGAGTTCTTAAAAAGCCTGGAGCAGGCTTGAGGGTTAGAGAAGAAGCAAATTTACAGAAGCAGAGTGCAGTCACTCTTGTTCCTCGTAGCCTTACTTTGTCGGGTTTGTGTTGCTTACAAATAGAAAGTTAAACCATGCTATCATCTGAGGAAGATTTTTATCAGTGACATATTCAGCGCTCATCTTTCCTGGGCCACCCCAGGCAGCAGCTCAGAGAACAGCACCCCACGTAGTCCCCAGGAGGGAGTATCTGGCTCAGTATCTGACACACCTGCAAACTTCACGCCCTGTGATACCAGTGGCTAGTTTCTGAGCACCCACCATCTGCCACACCACGCCAACCACAGTGCTTGAGGCACCCGGCCCTGCTGAGGTTGAACAGGGAATGTTCTGCTTTCTCGTTTCAGCTCCTATCATAAGTGTGTCCTTTCTGTGGCCCATTCGGTGCCACATTTTTTTGTTGTGATTGTTGCTATTGCATTTTTGTGCTTTTTCTTGGTGTTTTCAGTGTTTAAAAAGTCCCCAGGCGTAGTGCTGAAGTGCTTTCTTAGTGTTCTTACATGCAAGAAGGCTGTGATGTGCCGTATGGAGGAAACGTACGCGTTAGATGGGCTTCATTCAGGATGGGTTAGAGCACTGCTGGCTGTGAGTTCAATGTTAATGAATCAACAATATATATTAAATAGGGTGTCTTTAAACAAACACACACATAGAACAAGGTTTTGTATTGATCGGTTGCTGAAAATGTTGTGACCAGAGGCTTGTAGGAACCTAACACTGTATTTCCTGAAGAGCGATGGTCCCTAGTCACCAATTCAGTGCTGGCAGCAGCTTCATAGTGCCTCAGGACCACGGTTACAAGACTCAGTGTATCCGTCTCCATTTTGCTCTAGAGAGAAGCAAAACGACACTCTGTCCTTTTGGCGGAAGAGAAAACCGCAAGCCGATGTCCAAGTATAGTGCAAGCTGCTATTAGCAGAAGCACAGAGCAGCCATGTCCCAAGCCTGGACTGGTTTCACCTCATTTTCTATAATGTTTCTAGTGTTTCCTCCTGTGATTTCCTTCTGCATAGGGTTCTCCAGAGTTCCGTCTCAAGCTCTTTTAAACAGATCCACCTCCTTAACAGAAAAATAACAGAACAGTTGGATTGCTGGCCTCCTAATGGTATTCTTCCGGTGTTCTTAGAAGAGGGATACAAATATTTTTTAGGGAGAGAAAGTCATCATTTAAAAATTGGTTTATAGGAGCACCTGGGTGACTCAGTCAGGCGTCCAACTCTTGATTTCAGCTCAGGTCGTGATCTCATCATTCGTGGGATCGAGCCCCGCATTGGGCTCTGTGCTGACAACACAGAGCCTGCTTGGATTCTGTGTCTCCCTCTTTCTCTGTGCCTCTCCATTCTTCATGCACGTGTGCTCTCTCTCTCTCTCTCTCTCTCTCTCAAAAAAAATAAATAAACTTAAAATATTTCGTTTACACACAATATATGCCTGATTCCCAAACCAAAACACACACACACATTCATCATATGACGTAGAGAAGGGAAAAAGAACGAACATTTAATTCTCAAAACATCCTTAGAGATGTTCTTGTCTCCTTTTACAGAGGAGGAAACTGCAGCTCAGGGAGATTCGGATGGTCCCTAAATCCACACCAGCAATGGCATGCGGAGATGGGCCATCTGACTCCACGCTCCTGGTGTTCCCATTTTTCCACAGGAATCACCCTTCAACACTGGCCTTTAGGACCAGAACGGAGCCCGGCCTGACAGAGTGCAGATATGACTCCTGACAGACAGCACCAGCAGGAGGGAGCCGACCAAGCAGTTAGCCACCTTGAGCCTGACAGCCACAAGTTCACATTAAAGACTTCTCGATCTCATTTTTGGTCGTCATCTTCCTCTGTATCTAACTTTTCCTCATTTTCCGGGTTTTGTGTGTTCACATCACCACTGAGTAACATCGGGACTTGGTCACCAAGACCTTTCTCCTTATTCTTCCCTCTCCAAGATGCTCTCTTCTCTCCTTGCCATAGATATTTTTACATCATGATGCAGTCTTTCAAAATCACCCTCTGTAATTTCGATAACTTTTAGCTTCCTGGATACTCCAACTCCCTCCTCTCTGCCTTTTCTACCAGCTTCCTTTCCTTCCATAAAGCGCTGTCTCCAGGCGGCTGAAATGGGGGTGATCTCTCTCCATTTACACATCAGGACATACTCCGCATTTGTTTTAAAACACGCAAGAAAACGGATTTCTAAATTATTTAGGAGGAAAGTTGATGATTTTCTTTTAAAATAAAATACAGGTGAGGCTCACATTGAGAACTCAGACTCTGAACCTCAGCTAAGTGTGTGGCTTTCCACGTGAGACACTCCCAGATGCATCCACATCCATTTCTGCTCTGCAGCGCACGCCCGGTGAGGAGGGCAATGACCTTCGGGAACCTTTGAAATTAGTTATTTGCCAAAAAGTAAACATTTTGTATGGAAAACTGCATAATAACTCGTTCAGAATTTGTCCATTATCATAATTGTCATGTTTTAATAAATCTTACTCCTTTTCCTTTTATAAAAGCAGAATGCTCACATACTTCAAATAGGTGCCAAGCTTAAAACTTACCCTTTAAGACAGAAACCATTTCCCCGTATCTGTCTCCATCATTACGTATTTCACACACAATCCTGTCTGCACCACGCAATGTAATTTTATATACGTCCGCTCATTTCTTTTTGCTTTTAGTGATTTTATCTTACACTTCTCTTTTGGCTTTACTGTCCTTTATCCAACTCCAGATTATAAGATTAGAAGTGAACATTTTTTCTGGCCTTGCCCTGGTACACGGCCAACGCTCAAAAATAACAAACATGAGAGGCGCCTGGGTGGCTCAGTCGTCAAGCGTCTGACTTCAGCTCAGGTCACAAGCCCACAGTTCATGAGTTCCAGCCCCATAGCTCAGAGCCTGCTTTGGATCCTCTCCCTACCTCTCTCTCTCTCTCTCTCTCTCTGCCCCTCCCCCACTCATGCGCTCTCGCGCTCTCTGTCTCTCTGTCTCTCTCTCTCTCAAAAATGAATAGACGCGGGGCGCCTGGGTGGCTCAACCGGTTGAGCGTCTGACTTCGGCTCAGGTCATGATCTCACGACTCATGACTTCACACCCCGCATCCGGCTCTGGGCTGACAGATCAGAGCCTGGAGCCTGCTTTGGATTCTATCTGTCTCTCTGTGCCCCTCACCCCCTCTCAAATATGAAGAAACATTAAAAAAAATTTTAATGAATAAACATGTTTTAAAAATAATAAACATGAGCAGACACGGTCCACCCCTTGTGAGGTTGGGTTTGTACCACGATTCTTAGCCATTCTGGAACACAGCTGCACAGGCAGGGGCAGCCGCGTGCCCGGTGAGGGGTCCTCTCTTGAGGGTGTGGCCGTGGAGGCGCACAAAACAGGCAACCGGAGTCGCTGGTCCCGTCTTAGGTCATCCGACAGTGCCGCTGAATGGACAGACTGCGACAGACCCAAATCCCGTACCGTGGAAAAGACCCGGGGCTTTCCTTCGCTCCGCCACCACGTGAACAGCAGTCACGCAGCGTCAGCTTTAAAAATGTCAGAGCTTGCCCTGTGCCGTTGTAAGACCTGATCTTGTCCTGGACGTTGAGTCCGTCCTCTTGGAAGATGCAGAGGGGCCCTGCAAGGTGGGGTCAGAAGACGACGGCCGCGAGCGAGGTGTGAGGGTCGCACCTGCCCCTCGCCGGACCCTCCCTTCTTCTCACGGCGCTTCGGGCCCCCGGGTGGACACCCACACTCCATTTCTTGGGCCCGTCCTGGCAACTCCACTCTGCGTCCAGTGGGTGGAAATAAGGCCTCCCGGAGCTGCCTGCCGTCACACACCCGTCCCATCTGCGAGGGAAGCCGGGGAAGAGCCGGGCTTGCGGTCGCTACCCCTGCACGGCAGGGGGCGGACGGGGCGGACGGGGCATGCGCGGCGGGGCGCCCGTGCTAACAAGGACGCTCGCACGTTCAGCCGACGCACCGTATCTCCTCTGGCGATAAAAACTCGGGGGCAGGGGAGGGGTGGAGGAAGGCCTACCTGGTTCCATGGGGCAGAAGGACCAAAACAGCCCCAAGAAACGCGGAGTGCTCTGACCTTCCCCAAGAGGTTCCCAGGTCCGCCTCCACGGTTGCCTTTGCTGTCTACACCCCTCACTTCCCTGGCGGGTGGACTCTGCTCCGGGCCTCGCCCTGAGCGTTCACTGTGCCAGGGAGGCCGGACATAGATCAGGGGTGCCCGCCACGGCCGGGCTGCACTGCCGGGCTCCCTCTCTGTGGGAGCCATCACTGCGGTGCTAGAGGCCACTCACAGGTGAGCCACTGAAAGGAGTCCTTGACGCCTGCTAACCAAAAAGAAGGGAAACCACACACGCCACGCCACTCAAGGGGAGCAAGTATGGAATGCCTAGAAACCAACACGTCAGGAAAACCACCTTATGAGCAAAAGAGAACATTCGGGTCAAGAAAAATTGCTGCAAATCTCTGAAATGCTAAATGTTCCGGTTTTCTCTAAGAGACCCCTTCCAAATAGAGATTGGAACATTTCAAAAGTAATGGTTTGTGTCAAAAGACATGTATTTTGGGATGCCTGACTGGCTCAGGGTTGGGCACACGGATCTTGATCTCAGGGTCGTGAGTTCAAGCCCCACTTTGGGTGTGGAGCTCACTTTAAAAAAAAAGAAAGAAAGACAGTCATATTTTTTCAGATAACAAACAATAAAAAGGACGGATGCCCAACTATGATCGATTTGGCCTTGGAATAATTGTCATCGACATTCTTATTACCAAGCTTTCATCTGTAAAGAAGGTCACGGGTCACATGATTATCAGGTATGTGGGGCCAGGATCTAAGCCGGAGGACTGGGGACATCCCATCACAAAGGAGGTGGAGCCATCGCAGAGAAGAGCCCCACGGCTGGTCCAACAGAGGTATGGGCGATAAATGCCTTCCCTATGCAAGCAGCCGACCCAGCCCGATGCAGAGTGAGGCCACGATGGATGGAACAAAACACGTGTAGTTTAGGAATGTTTCCATTCTCAGGGGCTCAGATTAAAAAAAAAAAAAAAAAAAGGCATGATGCACTGACTGTATCACTGGAAGACAGTCATTACGATGTCCTGTGTATACAGCGAGTCTAAATCACAATGTCTAATCTCTGTAGATACCCTCCCCAAGCATTCAGACACAAAACTTACAAATATACTTATTTCACCCCTGCCTAATGATTTTAAGGAACAAATTTTCATTTAGAAAGCCCAAAACTCAATACTCACATAATTCTCTTCAGAGAATACAAATTTGGAGAATACTTAAAAATAAAGAACACTGTCCTATCCAAAATCTCCCCACACTTCTTTGACAACAGATATCGTTCGCTAGGGTTGGGCGAATTACATAAGCTGTTTTCACTTCTGACCCGTCTTGGAGGAAGGACAGGTAGGAACAACGTGCTCCCTGCTTAAAGCAGCAACTGAAACGCGGTCCTGCATTGTTTCCTCCTCTGACTCAGGGGCTGCGGAGGTGGTGGCCGGGCCTCACTAGATGCTGTGTGCCCCGCAGGCCCGATTTGCACAGCTGCAGATCCCTAGCATGACCAAAAGGAGGCCGCGTCCCAAGGAAACACCAGCGTACAAGTAATGGCGTGTAATGCAAATAAATGTTTGGTTTGCGCCTGGCTCCGGCCTGCTTCCCCAAAGGCCAAAGATCAAACTGCAAACCCTCAACTCCACATATGCCATTAGCAATACATTTCCAGAGGTTTCAGACCAGACTTCTTGCTTTTTCATTTAAATTTAAGACTTAGGATGTTTATGGTATCATAATACAAAGTTTTAGTCTTGTGAAATTTTACCATTTTCAGAAGTATCCCTTTGAAGTATTTTTTATGTGTATTTATTTATTCTGAGAGAGAGAAAGAGACAGTACCAGCAGGGGAAAAGCAGACAGAGAGAGAAAGAGAGAGAGAGAGAGAGAGAGAGACCATGAGCAGGGGGGAGGGACAGAGAGACAGAATCCCAAGCAGGCCTGCCCTGTCAGCACAGACCCTGACCAGGGGCTCGAACTCACACACTGTGAGATCACAAGCTGAGCCGAAATCAAGAGTCAGACACTCAACCTCTGAGCTGCCCAGGTGCCCCATTTTGAAGTATTAAAATTATATGTTCAACGCAATAGTGGGGTTGGCTCAATGCAATGCCAAGAGAGAACATGACACGTTTGTGGTAGGAAACACGTTCACATCTTCCACTATCCGAAGTGCAGAGCCCACGCTGTGTCAGCGGTCATGCCACAGATGTCCTGAGCCACAGAAACTACCTGGTCAGAATCAACTGCTTGGCCAGCTAATTTCTGACTGAACACAAAATGGGAGCCCTCTAAGCAGAAAACTTAGTTTCAAAACATGATATTTCTTTAGAGGTTTTGGGAGTTTTTCTATGACCACAAGATTAGGAAAACTTACTTATTCCAGGTTACCTTGTTAGGTACCATCATATTTCTTGAAACTCCTGATAATTTTTTTTATTTTGAAGTTTATTCATTTTGAAAGAGAGAGCATTCGTGCACACGGGTGGGGGAGGGGCAGAGAGAGGGAGAGAGAGAGAGAGAGAAGATTCCCAAGGAGGCTCCACACTATCACCGCAGAGCCCAACGCACGGCTCAAACTGAATGGTGAGATCACGACCTGAGTCAAAACCAAGAGTCAGACGCTCAATCGACTGAGCCCCCCAGGCGCCACCCCCGCCACTGGATCATTTTCTTCAGACCCATCTTTGTAAGGTGTGAGTTTACACAGCACTATTTTATTCTCTCCTACTTATTAGAAAACCAAAAAAGCAGAAATTTTTCTGATCACACACATAGTTTTGGAGAACCCACCAGGAACGCCACCCCCTCAGCTGTCATTGCATGTTGTTTCTATGAAACTGTCCCTTCCCCTTTATTTATTGAACTACTCCCAAGCAAAAAGGAAAACAAAAACAAAAGTGCTGTGCTCCTTGCATTTTTCTTAAGTCAAGCCAAACTGGTAGCAGCATGAAGAGCCCACGTACAAAGCAGTCAGTGGAACTTACAGGAAGCCACTCAAAATATCATCAGGGCAAGTCCACCTGTGATTCAGGTTCTTCAGAACAAATAACCGGAGAAACTGAATAAACATCCCCTCCTCTTCTACCTTCAAAAAGAAAAACAGAAGGAGACTTAGCCCCCGTGTCACAAACGCGCCCGACCCAGTGGTCGCAGGACACGGAGCCGCCACCAGAAAGCTTCTGTGTGTGTGTGTGTGTGTGTGTGTGTGTGTGTGTGTGGCCACCCTGCCTCCATCCGCTCTGCTTTGCAGCTTGAGAGCAGAGTGTTTCTCATTTTGATAGAAAAAGCTCTTCCGGGAATTTTCTGTACCGGGTCCGTCAGTCCAAAGGACACAACCAAGTCCGTATTGGGCCCCCAGAGAATTCGGCCCTGGCTGGATATCAGCTCTCGTTAATGCTGGTTTTAGAGCCGACTCTTGGATGTTACGGAGCACACACACTGATTTTAAAACCGTGTTGAAGAAATTCATCTTCGCAATGACCATGCTGCTCACCACGGTGACTCTTCCTCACTGCCCCTCGACGCTGGGACTCAGACGCCGGGCACACTGCCACACGTGGCGTGCGGGCCACGGAGAACGCACTGTGACTCCAGCAGACGCCGGTGAGCTGCTCCCCGTGAGGACGCCCACCTGCACCCCACGACCACCTCAGTGTGGGAGAGCACATCACCGACAAAGGTGCTTCCGCTCACTTCGATCGTCACCCATCCAACAGGAGAAAAACAATTCCGTTTCCTTTTCTTTGACTACAGTCGCCTCCTGGAGCACTTGCTCGCGAAGACCAAGTCCCCCACGGGCACCCCAGGGGCTCTCTGGCTCCCGGTCCTCAGTGAGCATCACTCTGGGCCGCAGGGGGGCTGCCCGGGATCTGAAGGACCAGCCAGGACGGTCACAGGGTTGGGCCACCCCCACAGGCTCCAGAGAGCCTCTGACCTGGACAAGGGCATGGGGCTCAAAAAAATCAGTCCGCGAAGACACTGCCCACTTTAACACCAGGGGGAGTGTGAGGTTGGCACGGAGGAGGGTGCCTCCGCCTGCAATTGCCAGGAGACTCGACGTGCAAACATGTGACCCCTCCCCTTCAGTTCCCCGCAAGCGTGTCAGGATGGATTGTTGTATCCCGACTGATGGTCGCGGGATGTGATGGCATGGGGATTTTTCTGAATGGCATGTTCTGCTAGGAGGAAAATATTTTCGATATTTGGGTTTTAGGGGAGCCTGGGTGGCTGTCAGTGGAGCATCTGACTCTTGATTTTGGCTCAGGTCGTGATCCCCAGGTCATGGGATGGAACCCCGAGTTGGGCTCCATGTTGGGTATGGAGCCTGCTTGGGATTCTCTCTCCCCCTCAGGCCCTCTCCCCTGTTTGTGCGCGCGCTCTCTCTCTCAAAATAAATAAAATAAAATGAAACAAAATAAAACAAAACAAAATAAAACAAACCAAATAAAAATTTGAGTTTTAGTTAAATGAGTATGTATTAACTTAACTTAAAACAACAATACAATACCCAAGGCCAAGCACCCATATCCCATTGACTTTTTAATCCCTCAAAGGGAACTCTTTTACATTATAAAAACTTTCTTGAAAACTTTAATCTCTGAGCTTCCAGAACTTGAACCTCCCCTGCCCCACACCCTCCACAACCTCCTCCTCCAGAAACAGGCCCCGGGGGCTTCCTGTGTCTCCCTCCGGACCCCGGGACCCTCGTGTCTCTAGGGGAAAGAGCCGGGGCTCAGTGGGCCTGTCTGAGGCAGCCCCTCCCTCTGACCTTCCTGCACCCCGCGAGCAGACACCCACTTTCCAGGCCAACGGCGCCGACTGACTGCAGAGAAGCCGCTCCTGCACCTCCCGCTGCGGAAGGAAACACACAGGCCGCTGTGCTTGCTCTGCGGTAACCCTAGGTTTCTCATTCCCAGATCCTAGGCTACACAACGACAAAATAGGTTTCAAATAAACAATCAAAGAGAAGGAAAAAGGAACTATTTCCCATCTTAAGACGATTATGTAAAAAATCAGTCTTTAAAATGTTGACTTTCAGAACTTCAGCCACAGCAAAACTGGAAACCAAACACATCCTGTTTCCACACAGTCCCCAAGCCTGACGGTGCCACCTGCAAGAGAGGGGCTGCCTGACTCCACGGGTCAGAAGCCACCGAGGTCCCTGGGTGTGCGCCTGTGGGGGGAGGGGGGGGCCGCCACCCCCACCCGCCCCACCCCCACCCCTCTAGTTGGCCCCGGCCGCCCAGAATTCCGGGTCTTCCCCCTGCCCAACACCTGGGAAACCCTTCAGGTTCCGCATGGCCTTCAGGGCCCGGCGCTCGGCGCTGGCATCCTGGTCAGGGCGGCCTCGGCTGGGCTGACCCCCGCCTGCACCCCCGAGGCCCCATGGGCCTGTGTTCTCGGGGGCAGGAGCGCAGGTCGGTCTCGCAGTTCGTCCTTCCTGTCCAGCCCCCCGGGGCGCCCCCTTCACGGCCCAGTCCTCACGGCCTACCCTCCACCACTTTCTCTCCTTTCCAAAGTAATGGAGAATCATCACCGAAGACAGAAAAAACAAGAGAAAACAGAATCGCCTGAGCCTACCTCCCAACCCTGCGGTGTGTGATTTGTACCGCCTGCCCCTGAGTTCTGCACGGACCGGAACTTTCTGTGGCTCCCACTTGCCTGTGCCAGCGTCTGCCCTCGGGATTCCGGCTGGTGAAGTTCGTCCCTTCAAAGCCGTGCCCGTCCAGGTTCCAGCTTTGACCAATTCTTGGGAGCTGCAGACACCGGTGAATTCATGAACAGCGAGGCCCATGTGGCTGCTGGCCTGCTGTCCCCGCACAAAAGGCACAAACGCCCTTCTGCCTCTTGTCTCATGGGCCCTCCCCATGTCTGAGGCATTTTAAAATCCAGTTCTATCATCAGAGTGATTCAATACACCTACACTACAGAAGGCACTAACTCGGCAGGCAGCCTTGGCCACGGGGGGAGGACCCCGGCTCGGGGTCCGTCAGAGCTGATGGAGGCCCCGGGTCAGGGCCCAGCTGAACGAGAGGCACTGAGCAGATCATGTTCACAGACCCGCAGCAACTCAAGGTGTGGGGACAGGAAGGACTGCAGACAAACACGGCCTTTTCTGCCCCACGGAGGCCGGCTGGCCGGGAGATCACCTGCAGATGGGCCTCCAAAGTCACCAGTTACGAGAACGAAGCTCGTAGGTGATCATCAGGGATGGGGGCTAGAGTGTGACTCACGGGTCCGGAAGACACTGCCAGGCTGCCATGTCCCTTGGAAAAACACGTCCCCCCACGCTGGCCGGGACCGCCACAGGGAAGCTGTGTGAGCCGGGGGTGGGGAGACTCTGGCTCCTGGGAAGACCTGGTGAGGCTGGGAGCTGCAAAAGCACACCGACCCTCGCCTCACACAGGAGCCAGGCATAGAGAAGGAGCACCCCGGCGGTACATGCCCCCGGCCCCCCCTCAGCAACACGGCTCCCCCGGGCCCAGAGCAGTGTCCTGCCCCCGCTTGGCAGCCAGGGTGTCCCCTTAGTTTAGTCGCCTCTCCAATAACTTGCTGCACAAAGTCCCACACTTTCAATGCTTCACTGAAGATTTAGATAATTGTATTTTTTATTTTTATTTTTTATTTTTTTTGAGAAAGAGAGAGAGAACAAGGAGGGGAGGGGCAGAGAGAGAAAGAGAGAGAGAGAGAAAGAGAGAGAGAGAGAGAGAGAGAGAGAACCCCAAGCAGGTTCCGCACTGTCCGCGCAGAGCCCGGTGCGGGCTCCATCCGAAGAACCATGAGATCATGACCTGAGCCAAAATCAAGAGTCAGGCACTCAACCGACCTAGCCACCCAGGCATCCCTAAGATTTAGATAATTTTAAAAGCATCACATACTAGAAGCATCATCCTGGGTAAAGGACAAATGTAAAATGTCACTCCCGAAGTGCAATAACCTCCCTCAAAATCAGCATCCCCTGGAGAGGATTCCCGACGAGGGTAACTCGGGTCTGAGGCTCCCTGTCTGCTCTGTGGCCGAGGGGCTGGAGGTCACCGTGGTGGCGGTGGTGGTGCTCCTGGTGCTAGGGGGAGGGGGGAGGGGGCTCACCGCGCCCGGGGGCCCGCTCTGACAGCGCGAACGCAGGCAAGCGGGACAGCCCCTCCGCAGCTGGGACCACCCAGGCGCCCCGTGCACACTCACACCCAAGCTCCCCGTGCACACTCACACCCGTCTGCACTCTGCCGGGGATGCGCCAGCTCCAGCAGCCAACGTGTCTGGAACCCACCACCTCCACACCAGGCGGCTCCCGGTTGGCCAGGCGGCTTTTGCACTTCCGATAACCTATTCTCCACGAGGCAACCAAACTGCCCCGTCAACCACCACAGGGAGCCACGGCTCCCACCACCAGGGCCCGGGTCCTGGCAAGGCCGACAAGACCCGGCCCGTGCCACGACTGCCTTGAACAGAGGCTCGTCTCTCAGCAGGCGCACCGTGGGCAGCCGGGCGGGAACACGATGCAGGGGTGAAGTCCCGGGTCTGAGCTCGGGCCTGAGCTCGCCACGAGGGGGCAGGGGATCCGTGGGGGAGGACTGTCCCGTGGGGACCCCCACGCTGCAACCCTATGGGGTTAGGAACCTGAGAGCCTGGGACTAAGGGCGTTGTGCACCTGCTGCGCAGACCCACCCACGGCTTCCCGAAGCTGCTCTCCCTCCCTGGAGGGAGGGAGTTCTGCAGTGGGGAAGAGGGAGAAAAAGCCGACTGAGTTCTAAGAGCTGGGTGGCCACGGGAGGGCTAGGGAGGGGCCGTGGGGACACGCACATGACCTACAAGCGGGGGTCCCGGTGTCGGCGCAATGTGGGCTGGCCAGACACAGAAAGAAACAGCTTTGGGAAGATGATTTCTTCCAAGCCCCCACCCCCCTCTGCCTTCTGCGTTCCTCCTGCCGGGCTTGGACTCCTGCAACCCCAGAACGACCCACCTGGCTTCACCCTAGCCCCTTGGCCTGGTGCTCTGGGTCCAGGAACCCTGAAGCTGGGTGTTTATGGGTCTTTTGGGAGAAGCGGACCCCAGCTCACAAGACATTCCCAAGGGCCTGACCAAAGACAGACTCAGAACTCTGCAGCTGTACCCAGCTTGGCTCCGGCAGACGCCGTGGTCCAGAACCCTCGGGTGGGGCACCTCCTCCCACAAGTCTGCCCCCAACTTCAAACCATCCCCTTCCTCCTCCTTTACACAATGGACCCCGCCTGGCCCTAGCCCAGAGCTTCGGCTTCTGGATGGGGCTGGTCACCAGAGCCCAGCCAGAGCAGACGCCTGGGGCCTGCAGCCCCACACCCGTCCTCAGGGAGGGGAGGGGGCTGGAGACTGAGTTCATGACCCATCACGCCTCCTCCACAAAGATCCCCAAAGTGCGGGGTGCGGGGAGCTCCTGGGTTGGCGAACGCACCCACGTCCCGGCAGGGTGGCCCGCTCCCAACTCCACAGGGACAGAAGCTCCTACGCTCAGGACCCGCTGGGACCTCACCCCGTGTGGCTCTTCATCTGGCCGTTCCCTGTGTCCTGTCACATCCTTTATGACACAGTAAGCCACTCAGCGTAAGCAAGTGTGTCCCTGCCCTAGCAAACGATGGAACCCCAATTCGCAGCCGGTGGGTCACAAATACGGGGGACAACCTGGGACCCCCCCCCCTTGTGCCTGAGGGTCTGTGTGTGGGGTCTGCACGAATCCCAATGGTCAGTGTGAGTTCCGAAGTGAACTGAAAGACTGCCGGCTGGTCAAGAGAGCTGCAGGATTGGTTGGTGGGGTGCGTCCCACACATCCGATGTCGGCAGAGCTGTGAGTGGCTTTCGCTTTAAGTGCTGGGGTCCACAACTCTGCCCTCCGTCACTGCCGCCCCTGCGTGCATGGAGCTGGTCCCGTGTCTACTTCTCCTCAGCTCAGGCTGGGAGCCTTACCACCCTCCTGCCCTCCTGCGCCCCTCTGTGTCCCCCGCAAGGCCGGGGGCCTGCATCCACCAACACCACCTGCCGCACCCGAGGCCGGAGCTGACCGCGTCACCTGCACTGCCCAGCAGGCGGCTGTCCCAGCTCAGCTCCAGGCTTCAGGGGGCTCCGGGGCCCCTACCTCCCAAGCCCCGCAGACTCAGAACTGGAGCCTCCGCTGCGCTTGCAGGAGGCCTTGCGCCTCCCCACCGGGTCCTGGGCAGACAGATGCCTAGTGGGGCCCCTCCCTGGCCTCCCCTGTCTCAACCAAGGGCCCCTCTGCCCTCCCAGGCACAGGAAACCTGCTGTGTCATCTGTTCTGTCACACCCGGCACCCACTCCAGCCACAGGTCCTGCTTCAAAGTTCATCCTGGATGGCCAGCTGCAGAATCTAGGGCACGAGAACCCCCAGAGTTGCGCTGTCCGATGAGGCAGCCTGCTTTACCAGTGCTGTTTGAGTTCCAGTTAACTCAATGGGATACAACTTAAAGTTCAGTCCCTCAGGGACAGTAGCCATATTCCAAGTGTCCAGAGACAACATACGGCCAGGGGCTGCCTGGCTGGACACAGAACATTCCTGTGGTGCAGAAAGTCCACAGTGGACGGGTTGTTCCAGAAGCCACATCTCCAGCCTTTTCAAAGTAAATTTCAATTCAAAAAATAGGGAACCTAGGGGCACCTGGAGGGCTCAGTTGGCTAAGCATCAGACTCTTGATTTCGGCTCAGATCATGATCTCATGGTTCATGGATCTGGCCCCAAGTCATTCTCTGTGCTGACAGTGCGGAGCCTGCTTGGGATTGTCTCTCTCTCTCCCTCTGCCCCTCCCCTGCTCTCTCTCAAAATTAAAAAAAAAAAAAAAAAAAAAAAAAAGCATTTAAAAAAATAGGAACCGGGGTGCCTGGGTGGCTCAGTCGTTTGAGCATCCAACTTCAGCTCAGGTCATGATCTCGTGGTTTGTGGGTTCGAGTCCCGCATTGGGCTCTGTGCTGACAGCTCGGAGCCTGGAGCCTGCTTCAGATTCTGTGTCTCCTTCTCTCTCTGCCCCTCCCCCACTGGTGCTCTGTCTCTGTCTCTCAAAAATAAATAAATGTAAAAAAAAATTTTTTTTTTAAATAGGAACCTGGAAACTAACAGATTTAAGAAGCATCAACTAATTGCAATATCTGAACCTTTTTTGGACCTCATTCTGGTAAACAAACTTCTTAAAAAGCCTCATGGGCATCCCTGTTCATGTTCCTGACCTTACGGGGGAAGCTCTCGGGTTTTCCTGAGAAATGGATGAGGTCAGCTGGGGGTCTTTCAGATATGACCTTTATGATGTTGAGGTATGTCCCATCTATCCCTGCTTTGTTGACGGTTTTTATCAAGAAAGGATGCTGTATTTTGCCAAATGCTTTTTCTGCATCTATTGACAGGATCAGATGGGTCTTATCCTTTCTTGTATTAATGTGGTGTATCACACTGATTGATTTGTGAATAGTGAACCAGCCCTGCAGCCCAGGATTAAATCCCACTTAACATGGAGAATTATTATTTTAATGTGTTCAATTCGATTTGCTCCAATCTCATTGAGAAATTTTGCATCCACGTCCAGGGCTATTGGCCTATAGTTCTCCTTTTGAGTGGGGTATTTGTCTGGTTTTGGAATCACGGTAATGCTGGCCTCATAGAATGAGTTTGGAAGTTTTCTTTCCATCTCTCTTTTTGGGACAGTTTGAGAAGAATAGGTATTAACTCTTCTTTAAATGTTTGGTAGAATTCCCCTGGGAAGCCATCTGGCCCAGGACTCCCGTTTTTTGGGAGACTTTTGATAACTGATTCCATTTCTTTGCTGCTTACGGGCCTGTTCAAATTTTCTATTTCTTCCTGTTTCAATTCTGGTAGTTTATATGTTTCTAGGAATTTGTCCATTTCTTCCAGATTGCCCAGTTTGTTGGCACATAATTTTTCATAGTATTCTCTTATACTACTATGAATATAATACTATGAATAGGGAATTGGAGTATTTCTGTGGTGTTGGTTGTGATCTCTCCTCTTTAATTTGTAATTTTATCTATTTTGGTCCTCTGTCTTTTCTCTTTGTTAAGTCTAGCCAGGGGGTTATCAATTTTCTTTATTCTTTCAGACAGCCAGCATTTCGTTTCGTTGACTTGTTCTGTTTTTTGTTGTTGTTGTTTCTAGATCATTTATTTCTGCTCTAATCTTTATTATTTCCCTTCTCCTGCTGGCTTAGGCTTTATTTGCTGCTCCTTTGCTAGTTCCTTTAGGTAGGAACTAGAAAGGGTAGTTGTGTATTTGGGATCTTTCTTGCTTCTTGAGATCGGCCTGCATTGCAATGTATTTTCCTCTTAGGACTGCCTTTGCTGCATCCAAAGTGTTTGCACTGTCATGTTCTCACTTTCATTTGTTTCCATGTATTCTTTTATTTCTTCTTGAATTTCCTGGTTAACCTATTCATTCTTTAGTAGGATGTTCTTTAACCTCCATGTATTTGAGGGCTTTCCAGTAATATATAATGAAACATTATTCAGCAATCTAAAGGAATGACATCGTGCCATTTACAACAATGTGGATGGAACTGGAGTGTATTATGCTAAGCAAAATTAGTCAGAGAAAGACAAGTATCATGATTTCACTCATATGTGGAATTTGAGAAACACAACAGATGAACATAGGGGAAGGGAAGGAAAAATAAGATAAAAAAGAGAGGGAGGAAAACCACAAGAGACTCTTAACTACAGAGAAGGAACTGAGGGTGGCTGGCGGGGAGGCGGGTGGGGGAGGGGCCGGATGGGTGACGGGCACTGAGGAGGGCGAGGCTGGGATGAGCACAGGGTGTGGCACGTAAGTGACGAATCACCGGAGTCTACTCCTGAGACCAATACCGCACTGTGTGTTTACTGACTTGAATTTAAATAAATAATGTAGTCTTAAAAAAAAAAAAAAGCCTCCTAGGAAGTAACCACGTGTGGAGATTTCACATTAATTAGCTTCACTGCGGTAATCATTTCACTGTGAAAGTCGCAGGCGAAATGTTATGATGTCTGGGGTTCGCTTCAGAGCAGGTCAGGGTGAGGGAGGGGCACGGGAGTGGAGAGGTGGTGGGTACCAGTGACCAGGAGTCGTTAACAGTTAAAGCTGCTGGCGGGAAGGTGCGGACCCACTGAACTATTCTACTTATCCGAGTGTCAGATGACAAACAGAATGGACGGTAACATATACAGAGCTAAGTAAACACAGCGGGAACCCTGTGCAACCGCTTCTCTTCCCTCCACGCCCCACCCCTCCCATCTGGGTCCCTGTAACAAGCGCATCGCCCACCCCTGCACCCCTTGGCCCTCCCCATTCTGCAATCACAAAGAAAGATTGTTCCAAATAAAAATGTGCATCGACACAGTGCTGTCCTTCTGAGCGTTCTACGAACGCCTCCCTTCTGTCAGAGCCAGTGCAGAAACTCCTCCACACCCCAGCTGGTGGCTTCTAGACATGGCCTTTGGAGGGCCCCTCTGGGGGGCCAGAAGCTTTAAGTACTTCACCGGTGAGGGAAGGGAAAGGACAGTCCCTGCGGGGAGTTAGCATCCCTACAATGCTGGAAGAGGAGACATTGGGGGGAGCCCTTCCTGCCAGCCGCGTCTGGTCTTATGTAGGGCCCTACACCTGCTGTGGGTGACCCTGAGCCTCAAGCCCAGGAAGGGACCACAGAAATCCCAGGGCTGTGCAGAAGGTACGGATCTCGAACAGAAAGGCTGCACGTCCCCGCAAACCTTTTTATGTAGCTGCAAGAGGCCCTGAAGGGGCAAAACAGAGGGGCCACGGGCTCTTGAGGCCAGACTCGAGGTGCATCCCAGGCCCTAGAGCTGATTTGGATCCAGCAGGACGGGGGGGGGGGGGGCACCACCTCACCAGCGCCACGGAGCAGAGCAGGAGGCCTCGCTTTGAGACCCACTGGTTGGATGGGCTCTCTTGGGACGGAGAGACCGGATGAGTTTAAGGAAGGCGGACTCTTAGAAGGGCAGCGAGTCGACAATGTTACCCAGGCCCAACGAGAAAACCTGGGGAGTTTTAAAAAGGATGCACTGGGGAGAAATCGTTCAAGTTGAGAACTGTTTCACCCCCCACTTTTTCATTTCATTAGGGGATGGTTTCATGGGTACTTTAATGGACTTTAATGGACTTCCCAACGCAGCAGTGGCCACCAGTGGAGCTGCTGCCCTGTCAGCTCCGGGCGACCAGGGTCCCAAGGCCTGGAAGAGAGCTGCCCAGGGTGGGGGCCCAGTTCACTCTTCTTGGCCCGAAGGGTGTTCATCTGATGCGCTTACCTTGGCGTCTGCAGGTTGGGACACGTTATATGTTAAAATGTTGCCGAGCTGACATGGTTTCCCCTACAAGGGAAACAGCTGATGAGTCCCAGCTGCCTCTCAGACTCCATGTTCCTAAAACAAGGTGCGCAATTCTCATCCCCTCATCCCATTAGAAAACCACAAAACTAAAATACGCACAGATGCCAATACCATGATTTTCCCAAACTAAAAAAATAAGGATTGAGTTTAGGAAGCTTGGAGCCCTCTCATTTTATGCGTCCCTCCCGTGCCAGTTCAAGTGCAACAGGGTCCACGGAACCCAGATCATGCTTGCGGTCTGTGCTGACCAGCAGGGAGAAGAAAGGACCGCACCGCGTGCAAGGTGACGCCTATGAGGACAGTGGCCGGCTTGCTCCCGTCAGCGTCACAGTGCTGATGACGGACACGGACGAGCTGGCTTCGGCTTGCTCCCACACAGGGATCGCAGCCAGTTTACTCAAAGACTTGGTGCCGATGGTAGAATGCTAACAGGCAAGCTCGGGGGGCGGGGGGGGGGTGCTCCATTTTCTCCAACAGGCTGTCAGAACTGCAGACCAGCAACCAGTTCTGTGCCAATTCACCAGAACCCCAGGGCCTGGAGGCCCCACACAGGAATCACCAAAGGTGACCAAGGTCCAGAGGGTGTTGAGGAAGAACGGTTAGCAGGAGAGGGCCGGGAAGAGGTTTGACTGCCTGCCAGTACTGAGGAGTTGGCAGAAAGACATGAAACTGAAGGAGAAGTTCCGGAACACAGGGACGGCCACCATCTTTTTCAAGGATCAGAAATACGGATGTGAGTGAGGCTCACGTCCGGGACCTACTTGTCCAAGGCAAATCTGGAAACTAGAAATGGAAGCATTCAGCAAACACTTGAAGCTCCTCTAATTAAGGGAATGCACTGATGCGTTCAGGGTCTCTAATCCACAAATCCAAACTGCAGAAAGCTCTGGAAACCGCAAGTCCTTAACTGACAGCAAGACACGTCCCAGCGAGAAACCAGTGTTCTTATTTATACGTTCAAGAGTCTCTTCGTGTTGCGCTACAGAAATTGTATCACGTTTGATAACGGGTTCGCCTGGAGCCTGCTACATAATGTCCAGTCTATGTGCACATCCCTGTTTTAAAGTCCAAAACATTCCAAAGTCTAAAATGCACCTGGGTCTGGGCTCCAGGTGAGGGAGGATGGGTCTCCGTGATATCTAGGGGGTGAGAATTGCACAAATCCACTAATGCATCAGGAGGCCATGAAAGTTGGTGGTAAGGGAGTATGTGACCACTATTTCCCTAATCCCAACAAGCACCCAGACATAAACACGACCTGAGGAATCCCCTTAAAACATCCCGGAAGCACTCATGAGGGGCCAAGATCAGGGGGCCCGCCCACCTTTAGGGCTCACACACAGTAAGCCGCATGTCGCATGACGTTTTCCGCAAGAATGGAACTGCCACTTACCCCGGGGGAGGAGCTGTGAGGTAATCTGGGGTACGCCGGTGTTGAGGTGCCTATTCCTACCCTGGGGAGAGGTCCTCCTGGAGCATTAGGGAAGCATCTTTCAACCATCAGCTAAAATTTTAATAAAAGCTACAGTGAGATCATTGTGTAATTGGAAAAGGCTTTATGTTGAGTTAGTGAAACCACTTATTTATTATCCTTGATGGTGTTTTTTTTTGTTTTTTTTTAGTTTTCGTTTTCTTAGTTTTTTTAATGTTTATTATTTTTTTAGTTTTTTTAATGTTTATTTATTATTGAGAGAGAGAGCACGAGCAGGGGAAAGGCAGACACAGAATCTGAAGGAGGCTCCAGGCACAGAGCCCGACGCGGGGCTCGAACTCACAAACCACGAGATCACGCCCCAGCCGAAGTCGGACGCTCAACCGACTGAGCCACCCAGGCGCCCCAGATGAAGACATTTTCTATAAAAGTGTCTTCTATATAATTTAGAAGATATTTTCTAGAAGTTTCTATCTCAATGTAAATTCCTAACCGGGAATTCTCCAGGTGGATTTCAATCCCCAATGCAGGGTGGGAGGGCGCCTAGCAGAAGGAAGAAGGAAAAAGCCTTAGTCTACTGGGTCCCGCCCTGGCCTGGGGGGGGGGGGGGAGCCTCACCGGGAGTCCAAGCACCGGCATCAGGGAGCTGGAAGGTGAGGCCCTCTGAGGAATGGCCCCCACACCGCGGGGTAAGAACCCTGAGACCCAACAGAGATCAGCCACCCACGCACAAAGCTGGCGCGAGCAGAGGCACCGCCCCCCCGCCCCCGGCAGGGTCGAGCGTGGACGCGCGCACGGTGGGCGACCCAGGCCGCCCCCCGCAGGGCCTCTGCCAAGGGACCGAGCGGCACCCGCGATCTGAACAGGCAGGCTCAGGGCTCGCTGACCTGACCTGGGGCGAGCCCCTTACCCTTTGGAACCTCCAGCTCTGGCTGGTGTCGCGGGGACTAGCCTGGGCCCGCACGGACCCGCACGGCCGAGGCTGCGGGACCGCGGGAACCCCCCAGCGTCTTCCAGGACTCGCGGTGTGGCCGGAACAACCAGCCCCGGGAGAGCGCAGCCCTGCGCCCCAGGCCTGCACCTCCGCCTCTCCGGCCGCCGCCACTGACCCCGGCCCTTCCCCGGCTTCCCAAGCCCCTGCTCGGCACCCCCCGCCCCTCGGCCACCCACAGCGACCCCGCCCCTTCCCCGCCCCGTCCGCGCCCACACCCGCACCCCTACCCCCCTCCGTCCGCCCCCTTTCACGACCCCGCCCCTTTCACGTCCCGGGCCCGCTCCCCGCCCCTTGGGCCGCCCCCACCGACCCCGCCCCTTCCCCGCCCCGTCCGCGCCCACACCCGCACCCCTACCCCCCCCTCCGTCCGCCCCCTTTCACGACCCCGCCCCTTTCACGTCCCGGGCCCGCTCCCCCGCCCCTTGGGCCACCCCCACCGACCCCGCCCCTTCCCCGCCCCGTCCGCGCCCACACCCGCACCCCTACCCCCCCTCCGCCCGCCCCCTTTCACGACCCCGCCCCTTTCACGTCCCGCGCCCACACCCCCGCCCCTCGGGCCGCCCCCACCGACCCCGCCCCTCCCCCGCCCCTCCCCCGCCCCGTCCGCGTCCAGGGCTCACATCCCCCGCCCCTCCGGCCGCCCCAGCGACCGACCCCGGCTCTTCCTCCCCCTCCCGCGCCCCGGGCCGGGGTCGCTCTGCAATTTTGAAACAAACGGCTAGAACCCCAAAGCCACACCTGCTCCCAAGTGGACTGGGGGGGGTCCCAAACAGCGGAGCCGAGCGGACGACCTTCACCTCAGCCCCTGGGCGTCCGCAGCGCCCGCCCGAAGCTCACGCGGGCCGGGGCGGCCTTGGGGGGGGGGGGTGGGCGTTGCCCCGAGGTTCCAGCTTTTCGCAGCCGGTGCGCGGACTTGGGTGACTGGGGTCGGATGGAGTCTTCTCGGACCCGAGGGCAGCGAGGGCGGCCGGAGGGGACGGTGGTCCGGAATGTCCCGACCCCGGGGTTGCGCACGCCCGGCTCCGGGGGCTCCAGGTAGGAAAACGTCAGTAAACGTCCCTCCGCAGCTCGTGGGGCACAACGTGGGCGTGAGGGTGATGGAAACACAGGAGTTTCTTGCTACTGAATCGTTTTCTTCTGCCTTTTGTAAACGTCAGCAAAGGGGGTGGGACTGGAAGCCGCTGCGGGACAACCTCGTTCTGGGGGCGCCTGGGTGGCTCAGGTCGTGATCTCAAGATTCCTGAGCTGAAGCCTTGCATCGGGCTCTGCGCTGACAGCTCGGAGCCTGCTAGGGTTCTCCGTCTCAGAATAAAATAAATATTAGGAAGGGAGGGAGGGAGGAACGAGGGGCGGGAAGAGGGAAGGGGAGGGAGGGAGGCAGGAGGGGAGGAGAGAGAGGCAGGGAGGGAGGGAGGGAACTTCGTTTTGGTTCTCTGACCTGATTCCTGAAGAAGCCCTTTAAAAGGGCTGGTATCACAAGCAAGGAAGGCAGGTCCCAGAGGACCAGCCAGGGTGGGCTTTTCTGAACTGGCGATTGTGAATCCAAACCATCCACTGTACGCTCTGGTCTGAGCTGTAAAAGCCAGGAGCCCTTTGCTCGGCTTTACTCCCGTATCCCCTGAAATGGTGAGGCCGCGTATCCAGGTGAAAACTGTGTGTTGCGAGGAATGCCTCATGTGGATCTTTGCCGTGAGCTGAAGCCCGGTGAGAGTAACATCCGACGGGTGTAGACATCAGCCCTCACAGGCTCGAGCTTCGCCTGACGCCAGGGGCCGCGATCTGGGGCTGGGAAGGGTCAGGGCGCCCTTCCTTTTCGGTTGGGTCTGAAGGGGAGGGTGGGTGAGCCCACCCACAACAAGAACCGTGAAGAGGGAGAGAGAATGGGGCTGTCTTCCACACTCTCGAGGAAAAACAGATATGGAACCAGAGTACAAGACTCTCAGGGCTTTACGGTTTTCTAATTCCTCACATTTACAAGTATTAATTCCTTGTTTTCCCATAATAATTAGCAGTAAACCCCTTATGCCGGAGGATCTTGGGAGGAGGAGGGACCTGTTTTGTTTGTCAGGAGCTAAATCCCCAGAGGGGGTGGGGGTGGGGGTGTCGGCAGGCTGTGCGGGAGGTGGTCCAGCCCCAGGCCCCAGGACAGCAGCTGAGAAACAGGGAGTTACCGTATCCAGAAAAATCCACGAGAAACTGGCATCTGTGGTCTGGATGCCATTCTAGCAGGCCATGAACAGGGGGAAAGGGGTTTATGGATGCAAAACGAACAAGCCTTTTTTAAAATTAAAAAAAAACAAAAACAAAAAGTTTTATTGGAGCCCAGGTGAGGACAGCTCCTGGGGACACACAGTCTCCACCGAGAAGCCAGTGAGTGCTCCGGGGAAGGAACGTTTGCTGCAGGGTCATACGTGTGTTTTACATAAAGAGTTCCAAATCATCAGGAAGAAGGACATTCTGGAAAGTTACAGACAGGTTTTTACTATGTGCACTATGTGCAGGGCTGTGTGATTTTAATCTCACGGGAACCAAGGAGGTTTTTTTCCTCTTATTTACTTTATGTCGGATGCTATTTTGATAACGAAGCACGCGTGCAGTGTGTGCCCAGGGCAGAAATACAGCCACAAATCTGAGGTTTTGCCAAGTCTTTGTGACCTTGGTAAATGTTACAGTGTAGCTTCTCTGGGAGCCCAGGAGCAGGTCCCACAAATAGGAAAACTTGGAAACTCCCCTGATCAGGTCTGAGGTGGGAGTGCCACGGGCAAGGCCGCAGGATCTCAAGGCCCCCTCATGCTTTGAACCCTGGGAGGCCTGGGAGGCCTCTGCTCCCTTACCTGGACCTGTGTGGGCATCTGTGCCTTCCTCCTCAAACCCCTCCTCCTGATCCTGTATTTCTGTCCCTATTCTTACCCCTTGTCCCAGGTAATTGCCCCTCATTCATTGACGTAAATACACCTGTGCCCCCGCCCTTTCAAGGCAGCGGACAGCTTTAAAAGGACCTGTGATTTTTTTTTTTTTTTTTTTTTGTCTTTGAGAGAGAGAGCACACAGGTAGGGGAGGGGAAGAGAGAGAGGGAGACCCAGAATCCGAAGCAGGCTCCAGTCTCTGCGCTGTCAGCATAGAACCCGACCCGGGGCTTGAACCCATGAACCGGGAGATCATGACCTGAGCCGAAGTTGGACACTTAACTGACTGAGCCACCCAGGCGCCCAAGGACCTGTGATTTCTCATCTAACACTTAGACTTTCCTTCCTGGACATGAGAGTAAGCTACAAAGCTAGACTTCTGTTCCTTCGAGGGGGTCCGGGTCCTTGGAGGAGCCAGCGACTGTACCACACGGGACACTGGAAGACTGGGCCAAGGGAAGTCACCCACAGAGCAGGGACTCTCCACGCCAGCCTCTCACTCGAGCCACTAGGACCTTTGCCCAGGCAGGACCTGGCCCCACGCTGCAGATGCACTGGTGTGGGAGGGGCCCGGGACAGGGGTCTTTGGCAAGCACCCTGGGGGCCTGGTTGAAGATCGCTGTTGGCCGTGGCTTCCCTTCTTGTGGGCGCGTCCAGAGGACAGCGAAGCTCCCCTCCTCTCCCTCGAGGTGCCCTCGTGGTTTGCACAGCGTGCTTCCTGAGCTGGCAGCGCGGGCACCACCAGGGCAACGGAGAGGCAGCCGCGCAGCTCGCAGCCGCTGAATCGGGAAGGCCGGGGCGGGCCAGGGTCTGGTTTAGAAGCCCCCCCGGAGACGTGCACTGAAGCTGGACAACCTGCCCTGCCCCAACAAAGTCACGGGTGGCGAGACAGGCGAGTCCGTCGGATTGCACTGAGCAAAGCGAGCGCCCGCAGAGCGGCAGCCTCACACCCAAAGGCAGCTGTAGGAAGTCAGAATGCGGACGAGCTCATTAGCCTGCTCACGAGGCTGGTGTGAGGGTTTCGCTGGGTCAGTGCTTCCCAGCCTCCTGGTGCGGGACGTGCGCGTGAGGCATCTGTGGAGCCTGGAGGACCCCCAGGTGTGGACTCGCCCTGGGAATGGGGCTCTAGCTCCCGCGCTTCTACTGGGGCCACCCTGCGAGCGGCGAGGGTCTAGGGAAACTTTCTCTGAAACGTGCCGTGCGTTGTCTTTTTGGAGGCACCGGGATCCACTGTTACGGGCACGGGCTCTGACCTGGGCGCCCGGCGAGCTCACCTCTGCCTGGGCCTCAGTTTCCGTGTTCGTAAGACGAGCACCGGTCTTGCAAGCCCGCACCCCGGCATGGCGAGTGGCCTGGGGCTCGCCGGCCAGGGCGCCTTTGTGCCTCCCCCCATCACCCCGCCCGCCCCCTTTTGTCTTTCCCCCGATTTTCTCTAGTGTCCCCACTACCCCAGACACACTGAGCCTGTCACATACTGGAGGGGACCTCCGAGAAAACACGAGGGCGATGACCTCTTTCGGCAACCAGAAAATTGCCAGAATGTAGTAACCGGCTGGCCTGTGGGCTAAGTGCATATCGGATGCAAGGTTGCACAGTTCCGGCCACGGCCTGGGCTCGCCCCCTTGCCGGGAGCCCTCGCCCCATCCCAGTGGGGCTGGCCCGGTGGCCAAGCTCCCTCTACCCTGGCAGGAGGCGGGTGTGGGAGCCACGGCCTCTCGCGCTGAGGGGCTCCCCTGCCCACAAATAAGGGGTGCAGCAGAGAAGCGCGGCTGCAGGCTGACTCTGGCTCTGTGATGGGTCACGTCGCCTCTGCCTCCCAGGATTAAATGAATACAAAGTGCTTCCAGTCATGCCAGCAGAACACACGGAGCGTTGGACTTTGTCGTTGCCAATCCTCTGGCGCCATAGGCTCATCTTTGCTCTTCAAGATGGCAGGTGGTTGCCCAAGTGACTCATTAGCACTGAGGTGTTAATGGCGAAATATGGGCTGGCCCACAGCCCTTCCCGGCCACAATTCCATTTCAGTTGGGGAATCAGGATGCTTTTAAGGGCAATTAACAGGACTACGTGAATTTGTTTTAACAACACAGATACTTCTCATTTCGCCCAAGAGGAGGACAGAGACAGGACAGTGAAGGAAGTTCATTCGCGGCTCAGACAAACCCAGGCCATGGTTTCCTATGCGGTCACGTCTGCCCGGCACATCTCCGATCAAGTGTCCAGAGGCAGGCAAAGGGGCCTCTCCTCTTGCCCCCTCGCCTCTCACTGGCCAAGTGCCCATTTCTAAACCTGGTGCTGGCGAGGACGGGGCCGCCTCGATGCCTTGGCTTTGAGGAGGTCCACGTGTTGCCTCAGCCGGATTCTGGCTGCCTGGGCAGAAGGTAGGGGACCCCATTGTCGCCTTGCTGTAATGCCTCAACCCCAAGGAAGGCATCGGGACCAGTGGAGCCTCAGTTGAGCCGGAGGACGATCCCAGAGCCGCTCGGAACCTCCGCATCTTCCTCTGTACCACGGGCTGCCGGCACCCGCAGGCGGCTGTGTCCACACAAAGCACGGTTTGCACCATTCGAGCCTTCAGTCAGCGTGTGGTGAATGTCAACTATCACGATTATCATTACCTCCTTTTCCCCCAAAGTCCTTCCTCTGGTGAAGCTACTCAATGTGAACGTTTAAACGTTTAACAATGTTTTTGATACAATGTGCTGCTTCAGACCCTAAGGATTTCAGGTAAGGGTTTGCAGACCTGTGTATGTTTTTCACAAGTATTACAAATGTAAATAAGATAAAACTTTACCTCTTTCTTGAATCTTTGAGCGACATTTGTACTTTTTTTCCCATTTCATTTTCTTCTGATTTTTTAATCGTGGTAAAATACACACAACAGAAACTTCACTGTCTAAACCATGGAAACATACATTTCAGTGTAACGGACTGACGTGCAGCTGTGACCACCATCCATCCGCCCCTGGAATCGCTTCCGTCTTGGAAAACTGAACCTCTCTGCCCACTGACACTAGCTCCCGGCTCCCCCAGCCCCTGGCACCACCACAGGTATGACGGCGACTGCTCTAAACACCCAGTGTAAGTGGAATTCTCTAGGATATGTGTTTTTGTGACTGGCTTATTTCACTTAACATGGCCGTATCCTTGCCAATACTTGGATTTATTTTTTAATTAAAAAAAAATAACCTGTATTTTATCACATTTAGCAGAAACTATGGTTCCAAATGACCTGGTGCCATTTTAAAAAGTTTTTTTATTACATTTATTTATTTTTGAGAGACAGTGAGACAGAGCACGAGCAGGGGAGAGGCAGGGAGAGGAGACACAGAATCTAAAGCAGGCTCCAGACTCTGAGCTGTCAGCACAGAGCCCGACGCAGGGCTCGAACCCACAAACCATGAGATCATGTCCTGAGCTGAAGTTGGTCACTTAACCGACTGAGCCACCCAGGCGCCCAGACCTGACACCACTTTTTCTAACATGTATGAGTTTTCTATTGTATGGGTGCAGTTTTTTTTTGTTTGTTTTTTGTTTTGAGTAAACTGTACCTCCAATGTGGAGCTAGAACTCACGACCCCAAGACCAAAAGTCACTCGCTCATCAATAAAACCATCAGGGACAGGGCTTTTCTCTGTAGAGATTTTTGGTTACTGATTCAATCTTATTTAAGTCTACTCAGATTTTCTAATTTTTTGTAACTTAGTCTTAACAGGTTTGTGTCTCTAGGAATTTGTCCATTTCATCTAGGTCATCCAATTTATTGGTGTACAAATGCTCATAGTGAAAGGGCGGGCCTACGCCGGCCGACTCCATCTTGTTCTGTGTTCTCCACCTTGAGTGACTACGTCCCCGACATGACCCCTTTTCCGGGACAATCGCAGAAACCTCAGATCACGCCTCCTCCCCTTGAGTAACCTCCCGCTCACCCGTTCAAACTTCCTGATCAAAACACGCCCAGCGACCTGCGTAACAGGACTCTGACCCTTCCCCAGCCAATCGGCTGCCCCTAGACCCCTATAAAACCTTTGTGCTTTTGAAACTCGCTCTCTCTCCCCGGTATCTCACCGCTGCGTCGGTGCAGGTAGGGGACTGAGCTCGAGCTAGCTCGGATAAAGGCTCTTTTGCTTTTGCATCGGACTCAGCTCCCTGGTGGTCTTTGGGGATCACGAATTCTGGGCATAACAATAGTACTCTTAATAATCCTTTTTCTTTTCTTTAGAACTGATAATTTCTCCATTTTCATTTCTGATTTTAGAAATTTCAGTCTTCTTTTGTTCATCTAGAGTTTTGAGGGGGCCTGGGTGGCTCACTTAAGCGTCTCTTGAGCTCAGGGTCCTGAGTTCAAGCCCTACATTGGGCTCCGTGCTGGGTGTGAAGCCTACTTTAGAAATAAAATAAAGTTTTGTCAATTTTGTTATCTTTTCGAAGAACTAACATTTATTGGTATTCTCTACTTCATTTGTCACCGCTCTAGACTTCATTTCCTTCCTTCTCCTAGCTTTGGGTTTTTTCTGTACGTCCTTAAATTGTGAAGTTAGGTGGTTGATTTTCTGCAATCTTGACTTTTTTAACGTCGGCATTTATACCTATAACCATCCCTTTAGCACTGCTTTTGCTGCATCCCGTAAGTTTTGATATGTTGTTTTCATTTTCATTCATCTCAAAGTATTTTTTAATCTCCCTGTGATGACTTCTCTGTTGGTTATTTAAGACTGTTGGTGTAATTTCCAATTTTATTTGTTACTGATTTTGAACTTCATCCCATTATGGTGATAGATTGCAGGACAGCCTTGTTTTTAAATTCTTGAAACTTAATCTGTGGCCTGACATACGGAAAATGTCCCACGTGCACCTGAGAGCAACACACGTGCTCTTGTTGGCTGGTGTCTGGTACGTGTTCGCTCTAGTTGGCTTATCGTGTTAAGTCCTCGATTTCCCTGCTTCTGTCTGGTTTATGTGCCCACGGTTATGAGAGGAGTATTAAGGTCTCCGACTATCATTATAGAACTGTTTCTCCATTCAGTTGTGTCAAGTTTTGCTTCACGCATTTCAGTGGCCTATCATTAGATGTGTAAATGTTTATAATTGTTATGTATCGTTTCACTGAAATTTGTATTTATAGTGCCCTCCCTTATCTCTTGTAATTTTTGAAAATTTAAACACATTTTTATCTGATATTAGTGTAGCCACTCCTGCTATCATTGGTTATTATTTGCATGGAACATCTTTTCACATCCTCTCGCTTTTCACTATTTATAGCTTTGGATCTAGAGTCCCTTGGAGACAGCATGTTATTCGGATGATGGCTTTTTATCCATTCTGGCAATCTCTGTCTTTACATTGAAGAGTTTAATCCACTTGTAATCCACATGTAAGATAACTACAGAGAAGGACTTTTGTCATTTTTCTATTATGTGCCTTCAGCTTCTTTTTGTCCCTCATTCCCTGCATTACTGTCTTCTTTTGTGTTTAGTTTGTTATTGCCGTTGTTTAGTAGTGAAACATTTAAATTCCTTTCCCATTTCTTTTTGTATATATACACTACAGCTGTCTCCTTTGTGGTTACCGTGAGGATTACATTCGACACCCTGTATTTACACCAGCTTGATTTCGGTAACACACACACACTCTCCTTTAACGTCTCTGTCCCCAGCCCTCTCAGTTGTTATCACAAAACATAAATTAACAAGTATTCCGAACGCACTAGTCTCTTAAATTACGTAGAAATCAAAATGTGGAGTTACAAACTGTCCTAAAAATACTAGTTTTTATCATTGGCCATATATTTTTCTTTACTGAGATCTTTATTTCTCCATACAGCTTTAAGTTACGCTCCACTGTCTTTCATTTCACCTGCAGGACTTGAGCATCGCTTCAAGGGCAGGTCCAATAGTAATGGCACTCCCTCAGCTTTTATTTACCTAAAAATGTCTTAATTTCTCCCTCACCTTTGAAGGACTTTTGCTGAATACAGAATTCCTGGTTGAAAGTTTTTCTTTTCAGCATTCTGCGTATATCAACCCACTGCCTCCTGACCTCTGGTTTCTGATGGAAATCTGTTAATCTTATCTGGGATTCCCTTATATGTATTGATTTACTTCTCTCTTGCTGCTTCAAGATGCTTTGTTTGGCTTTTTGCATGTTTGTGTCTGGGGCACCTGGGAGGCTCAGTCGGTTAAGTGTCTGACTCTTGATTTCTGCTCAGGTCGTGACCGGGCTCTGGGCTGGCAGCACAGCACCTGCTTGGGACTCTCTCTCTCCCCTTCTCTGACTGCCCCTTCCCCACTAATGCTGTCTGCCTCTCTCAAATAAACTTAAAAAAAGGGGGGGGGGAGCACTCCTGGGTGGCTCAGTCGGTTAAGCATCCGACTTCAGCTCAGGTCATGATCTCACAGTCTGTGGGTTTGAGCCCCACGTCAGGCTCTGTGCTGACAGCTCGGAGCCTGCTTCGGATTGTGTCTCCCTCTCTCTCTCTGCCCCTCCCTCACTCACACTCTGTCTCTCTCCAAAATAAACATTTAAAAAAAATTAAAAAACAAAAAGTTTATGTGTTTTAGTGTGGGTCTCTGAGTTCATCTTGAGAGTTCACTGAGCTTCCTGGGTGTTTCCTCAAACTTGGGAAACGTTCAGCCATTGTTTCTTCCAATACTTTCTCTCTCTCTCTCTCTCTCTCTCTCTCGTCTCCTTCTGGGACGCCCACAATGCATACGTTGGTCTGCTTGGTGGGATCCCACAGGTCCCTTAGGTCCCATTAACTTTAACTTTTTTTTTCTTTCTGTTCCTCAAACTCAACTTCCTAGAGCTGTATAGTATTCAAATTAATGCTAACAAGTCGCACAGGTGCGTGCTCACATTCTTCAAGATAAACCTGAGGCCGGAACGCTGAGCCTCTGTTCTCACAACAGGATTTTAGGGTCCTGGAGGGACGTCTTCACCTATGAAGCTCTGTGTTTGTTGCTGGCAGACACATGTGACTTCCAATAGGACAGACTTTGCTCTCCTATCATCTTGGCGTGTCACCAAGACGTGAAAACCTAGCCGTGTCCGTGGGGCCACACTGCAGAGGGCCGCCGGGCCTCCAGTGCGAGCACGTGTACACGGTGCTCCGCGCGTCCTCGTGAGGTAGGCCGTGCACGCCCTCCACCAGACACTGAATGAACGCTTCCCCTCGATCCCTTTGCTCGTCAATAAAACCAAGCTCCTGAGCAGAAGAGGAATACAAAGCACGTGCCAGGCTCCACTAAGTCCGCGTTCACGCATTTCAGTACACCCTCGCTGACCTTTGAAGCGGATGCCATTCTCCCCACGGACACCGAGGGTGCTGAGCACAGAGGTCACTGTTGGCGGACTGAGTACTGAGCCCAGAGCGGCAGGCTTCAGAGCCAAGCGGACGGAAAGTCCTTCCCTGCAGCACGAGGCCGGCATCTGTTCTCCCTGAATATACAAAAGCTGCACCTTGCCTTCTTCCTGTTTCTTTTAACCCGAAGCCCTGGTTTTCTGCTGCAATCTGGTCACAGGTGGCTCTTTCTCAGTCTTCCTTTTGGCCGTATGTTCTGCTTTGCCTCAGCTTTTCTCAGGCCCAGGGTGAAAAAGGGCCACAGGCCACGCCTGCATCTACTGCCCACGTTCTCCTCTGAGCCAGCGCTAACACCTACCCCTGACTCGAAGCAGACCCCGCCGGTCCATTAGTCGATCAACACGTACTATACTCTGGCCTGGGAAACCTCATGCAAGAGACAGACAAGACGCTGACTCAGCAATCAGTGCAGTGAGGTCGTAGCTATGGGAATTTAGAGCACCCCAACCAAAATTGGGCATTCACAGAAGGCTCCCCAAAGGTGGCCCCCTCCCCAAGGTGAGGCAGAAAGGGGGGAAGAGCACGTGCAAACATGACGTCACAGGAACAGGGGCAGGTGACGGGTGGTGCCAAGTGAGGCTCTGTTACAAGTGATGCCACCAGGGTCCTGAGAGAAGCGAGCCCGGAGGCTGGTGTGGGTGGGGGCTGGGCTCATGACTGCAGGGGAAAAGGGCTTAAGTGTGAAAGTGGAAGGATGCTTAGCAAGAAGCTCTGACTCCCAAGGCAAACCTACAGACGCAAGGCCGACTCTGACTTGGGGGGGGCGGCGGGGAGGTGCGGGTGGTGTCCAGGCTGGGAGTTCAGGGTTGAGGGCACTTTGAATCTGCCTCGTACTTAGTGTCTGCTGTCGGGTCCCGGCCGGGGTGCCCCGCTGCTATGGGATCACCGCACCACTTCTGGAGGCTGCCTCCCCCCCCCCCCCCCCCCCCCCCGCCCTTCCCACTACGGAAGTCCTAGGTTCCAGTTAGACGACAGCTGTGTAGACGAGTACAAGGCAGGGCCGGCCTCCCTCCATGGCCTCCTGCCACCACCTCCCTCCTCCCCCCTCCACCACCTCCCCCCTGCCTCCGCAGCCACACCGGCCACAGACTGGTTAGGACACACGCTGCAACCACCAGATTGCTTTCACTGACGGTGCAATGCTGCAGTTGAATAGTTTTTTAAATCTTAATCACAAGAATTTACATATAGCCCTATCAAGCTTCACTTGATTAACTTTGGTTCTACATCTCAACCTACCGAAAGGCAATTGTGAGTTCTATTTTGTCACGTGACACATTCTTCCCAGTTCTACACTTTATGTAATTTCGATAGCCTTTAAGTAAGAACTGAGCAAATCCTGGGACACGGGATTTCAGAAACAGGTCTCCACACCTCAACAGGAGGGCGCGGAACACAAGGGAAGTAAGGGCCGGAGTAGCACAGGCTTTTCTCCCTCCCACGGGTGATAGGGAGCAAATGGATCATTTATTTCACTCTAGAGCTTACATGTGTCATAGATTTAACTCGGGCGCATTGAATATGCTTTATTCTAAGCACTTTTCAGTTTCAAAAAAACAATGCATGTATCACAAACTCTTGAACAGAAAAGGTGCCGTAAAAAAGTTGGAGATATCCTCGGGGCGCCTGGCTGGCTCAGTCGGTTGAGCATCTGACTTCAGCTCAGGTCATGATCTTGCCATTCGTGGGTTCAAGCGCCACGTCGGGCTCTGTGCTCACGGCTCGGAGCCTGGAGCCTGCTTCCAATTCTGCGTCTCCCTCTCTCTCTGCCCCTCCCCTGCTCATGCTCTGTCTCTCTCAAAAGTTAATAAACATTAAAAAAAATTAAAAAAAAAAGTTGGAGATTTCCTGAACTTTACTGATAGGACCTAAAAGGCCAAGACGTCAGAAGGAAGACTCGAGGAGGAAACCCTTCTGAACATGAAGTGAGTGTTCAAAGACTGAAAACGATGGTCTTCGGGCAGTCTTCCCATGGAAGCCTGTCAAATTTTCTGTCCTGTTTGGTGTTTCAGCTGCTTGATATGTGGTTATTTTCAGTTCTGTTCTCAGGCTACTCAGTCCTTTCCAGGGTGGGACTGCTGGCTGCCAGCTGAAGCTCCCCCGTGGACGCCCGGCTTGTACGAGAGGGAGTGGCCTGGGACGAGGCAGAAGAAGGCGCCAGGAAGGCACAGAGCTGCCAGGCCCACCCCCAAACCTCCACACGCACAACCCAGAAACTCCGGGAACACGCTGTACCTGAAGTTCCAAGTCCTTCTAACAAACGCCAAGGTGAAGTAAGAAGCACTCTCTGCACTCAGAGGTCCTGTGCTTAGTGAGGGTTCTTTCCACCCCAAAGAGAAGATGAACCCTTACAAAGGTGCAGAGTACCAAATGCCAGCAGCTAACAGAGATGCTGTTAGCGTGACCTTTAACCCTGTAAAACCAGTCCACACCACCAGGCAGCCCCTCGGTCTCCGCTCTAGTCTTGGCCCCGTTTCTGGTCTCCAACTGTACTTACAGGGAGAACCTAAGACAATCGGTAGGAGTACGGAGCACAGAATTTCCTGGTCTGAAAACACATCTTTTTCCTGCCATTTGTTGACTTTTGGAAGCACAGGTGGAAAAGAGGAAAGAAAAGAGTAGGCCAGCACCCTGCACCGGCCTCTCCCAGTGCCCGTTACTTGACACACAACACAGACGGGCACGTCCCCGTCCACGGCACACTGAGCTCACAATCCAGGAATCCAGGCTTGTTCCCGCTGCTCCGCACGGACGTCTGGACACCTTTGGCAGTGGAGACCAGATCTACGGTCAGCAGAACGGGCTGCCTGGTGCCGCAGGGTCCTGTATCAGTCAGGGTTTTTATACCGTGTATTTGTGATGTTATAACATCACGGGGGCCTTGCTGGCTGCGGAGACACTGCCCCTCCCAGGGCTAATTCCTACAGACAGTGAACCATTCCCCTGTAAACTCACATTTTATGTACAGACCCACAGATCCAGAGCCCACACTCCCAACCACCTCCTTTATCTGGCTCTTGCACACCAGCCAGTATTTCCTCTGCCGCACATCCCCCAGGGCCAGGACTCAACACGCAGAAAGCACTCCTATAGCCCAGAGCCTGCTGAAACTACTCACACTATCCAGCCTCGGCCATTCATTCCTGCAGAAGCCACACGTTCTCCTCTCCCTCAGCCTCCTGACCGACCCTGGAGCTTCCCCGAGTGGCCCTGCACGGCACGTCCCCACCTCCCGGGAATGTGGTGAATGAACTCCCCTTTCCGGACAGCAGGCTCAAGGTGTGTCTTCCCACTCCTGGTTAGAGCAAAGCACGTACATTTTCACAAGCTGACAGTCTGCATGCCAGCAACCGCACTCCCAGGTGAAATGCTCCACACACGCGGCTACGAGCACCTTCCGGGGCAGACGGGATCACCTGAGTGCCACCTGGGCAGCTACGTGCCTAGAGCTTCCCAGTGGTCCGCCCGTGTCCCATGACAGGTCCCTTCAACAGGGGCTGCTGTGCCCACAAAGGCGGCATTGCCGGTGCCGCCTGCCTGCTGGGCACCGGCCCTGGTACCAGATGCCAGAAGGTGCCCAGGGGACAGCAGTGCTTCCTTCCTGACACTGTTTACAAAAGCCAAGTCCCGAGCCTCCTTGCTCCACCTCACTAGCGCCCGTCTCATCATCCAAGCCGTGCTGATGCCGTCCTCAGCATCTCGACACTGATGGCACTCGGGAAACGGAGGTGCCCCTCGCCCAGGAGCAGCTGCTCTAGGTCACATGTGGAGCAGGGTTTCTTTCACTTCCTTCCAACAGTGCTGTGACGCCCCTGACCCACACTTCCTGCATGGCAGCGGTCCTGCCCGGGGGAAAACTAGACGTGGGGCCATTCCAAGTCCGCCAGGAGCACAGCGCTTAGGGAATGAGCGGGATCACACACAAGGCGACGCTCCGCCTTGCTTGCTGGGAGCCCGCGAGGGGTGAAAAGCGGGACAAAGAGGCCCGACTGTCCCCACAGGCCCCCTTCCTTCTCAGGCTAAGGCACAAGGCTGCCCGGGCGGTGGGACCGTGGTTCTGCCCAGCAGAGCCTCACACCTCACCCCCTCTCCGCCCCTCAGTCACCTCCGCCCTTCCTGCCGCCCCTCGGGAGCCATCCAGGTCAGGGTCCGGGTGGCCTCTCGCTGCCCCCGACAGGTGATTCTCGCGGGAGAGGTCGCCATCTGCGCAGGGTGTGGCTGCCACGTTTCCCTCTCGTGTGTGTGTCAGTGGAGACTCCGCGGGGCTCTCGCTCCTGCACCCTCGCTCTTTCCTCCTCTTGTATTCCATGATCTGTTTGTTGAGCGCCTCGTGATCAATCCCACACAGACTTGAGCAGGCGGCAGGGCCCTGGGTGCTGCGTGAAGGGGCGTCCAGGGCCCCACAGCCCCTGGAGGGGAGAAGAGACGTCAGGTGAAGCGTGGGTGAAGCCGGGCGGTGTGGGGGCTCCTGGCCACCTCCTGGTGGACCTACTGACGTCCGAGGGAGGCTGGGGGATACGGCACGGGGAAGGGGCTCCGCCCCCGTGTGTGGTGCAGCCCAGGACAGCTTGGACACAGCCCTCCCGTCAGATGCCCTCTCAGTTGCTTTTCCCCAAATACAGCCAGCATGCTAGGCCCGTCAGGCAGAATTATGGGTATGGTCCTTTACATGTGCCACTCAGGGTACTTGTCAAAACCCAAACATGGCCGTGTCCTGCCTCTGACCCCCCTCCTGCTCAGCTACGGAAGGCTCAACTCCCTGCTGGTCCGGGATGTGGGCACTCACTGCTGCCTGGAGCCCTCGGGGCGCAGCGTCCCCTCCCCTGGCAAGCAGGTCGCTGGGGGCCCCACCCAAGTCCTGACAGTGCTGCCCCTGACGCTGACGCGCCCGCTCTGAGAACACAGGCTCAGGACCTGCTGAAGCTCTTCCGGAACCCGGAACGGGGCCCCTCCACATACAGCTCACGTCTCTTTCTCAGCTGCAGCACCGCCCCCACCTCCTGACCCCCCCCCCCCACCACCGGAAGGGGTGTCCTACATGCCCTTCTTGACACACAATCATCTGTGGATTCACTGCTCCCTGTGGGTCTCCGCCAGCAAAATGCAAGCTCCAAAGACCCCAATGTCTGTTCTATTCACATACGTATTGTACATGCTAGAACAGAGCCACAGGACATGCTCAGTAAAAATGTGGCAAGTGGAAAAACAGGGCGAGGGAGAGACACCTGTCCCCACTCCAGGAGTTACCACAGCGATGGCAGATGCCATGGGCTCCAGCACTGTCGGGTAGACCACCGAGGCACTCCGAGCAGCCTTGCTGAGTACTCAGAACCACTGCAGACTGCCCCCAGGACCCGCCACAGGTCACTGCCAGGCTGCTGGGGCAGTGCACGGCCAGGGGTGCAGAATGGGCAGCTGCCGTGGGAATCACACCAGGGCATTTGCCCAGGACAATCAAAACCATGTCCACGTGTACCTGGCATCACTTTGCACACGGTCTTCTCTTTCCTCTGGGGGCCCAAAATCAGCATTTGCCAGTAACCAATCAACCTGGAAAGGGGCATAGAGAGCAATTCAGTAAGCCACACCTCTGTGCCACCTGCACCACGGCCCAGCTCAGACACAGGCCTTCCAACTGTCCTCCGTGCCCCTCCGGTGACATCCCCCAGGGATGAGGCCATTCACCAGTCTGTGCTTTCAAACACCTGTTACTTAACAATCACATTTTCTCTAATAACGAACCGAGGCTTTCCTAAAACTACACTTAAAACTTGTAAACTTCAGTCAAATTTATGAAGAAACCAGTTAACTATTAGCTCAATTAAGTAACGTTTCCTGATTCCGAATGAAGTTGTATAAATCACTTAAACTGAACTTTGCCACAGAACTTGTGTGTTTGGGAAAAGAAAGCCTCCTGGCATAGCAACAAAGCCACAGTCAGGGGTGTGGCATGCGAATCCAGCTCCAAGGTGTCTGAGGGGCCCAATCTGGAAACAAGAGCTCCCCTCGGTGGGGGCACGCACACCACTGCTGAGCCCAGGGCGCCACACAGGCCCCTGCTCCCCGGATACCAGGGGCGGCTCCCACCTCTACCTGCGTGCCCAGGACACACACCTGGACCCTACCTGGCCACAGTGCCGGCCCGGGACGGCCCAGATCCGGGACCAGGGCCCGGCGTTCTGCAGCAACAGACTGCATCATCGCAAACCAACGGCAGAACCGAGGGAAAAGTCAGTCCACAGAAAATACCAGAAACAGCACTAATGATGCCACAACACGAGGACCAAGCGTGGGTCTCCCAAGCTGGCTGGGAGAACGTGTGCTCGCACCCGACAAGGACAGGACGCGTGGCCGTCCTGTGAAGGTCCACCCTGAGCACAACTCACGAGACTGGGCAAAAGACCTGGTGGGACCTGACGAAACAAGGAAAGGCCACCAGGCACAGGGGAAGGTGCTCGACTAGTCATCGAGAAGACACACGTGAGCCACGCCACGGCGCCCCGCTCACCTGCAACCGGCGGCTTCCTCGCAATTACAGACACTTGCCACTCCTACGTGCTGACCTAAGAGACACAGAAACGTCCGTCCACACAAAAACGTGTACACACATGTTCACAACAGCTTCACTCAGAGCAACCGAGAATTAGAAAGACAGACAAACGTCCGTGAGAAGGTGAACAAATGAAACGTAGCGTATTCGTATAATGACCCCACTTACCAAGAAAAAAGGAACCACTCACACCGAAACAACGTGAATCTCGAAAACAGTGCTGAGCAAAAGCTGCCAGGTGCCAAGACAACGTTCTAGGTGTGAAATTGCAGAAACCTAACAAGGAAAACTTGGGGCACCCGGTTGGCTGGGTCGGAAGAGCATCCGACTCCTGACCTCAGGGTCACGAGTTAAAGTCCCATGTTGGGTGTAAAGATCTAGAACTTAAAAAAAAAAAAAAAAAAAGATGGGTGGTGGGAAGGGTGAGGACGGGGTGGGCCTCTGGGTAAATCCTGCCGCACCAAAGCTTTCGTTAAAAGTCTTAACAAAGAACCAATGCAGACACCACCAAACCCTAACACGTCAACACAGGCTGCAGGGCCGAGTCCCAGCCGAACTCCGCATGCACAGAACCTCGGGCGAGGACGGAAGCGGCTCAGTGCCCACCCCAAGGAGAAGTCCAGGCTCTAGCATGAGGCCCGTGGGGCGAGGCGAGCACGGCCCAGCCACGCCTGCTCTCAGAAGCGGGGAGACCAGCAAATGTGTAATAAATCCCAATGCTGGGAACACACTTTATGTATTTTCTTTAAAAATCTATTTTTTGCCCTTTGTGATTATGACAAAATCGACATTGTACAAACCCTTTGACTGAAATGTAATACACGGGAAAAGCGCAAGGACATCAAGGCATACGGCTCAATGACATGTCACAAAGGGACTGTGCCTGTGGACATCCCCCTGACGTTTAAGGAGACGAACCCCAGGAAACTTCGAGCCCCTCCTGCCCACTCCCTGCCCAAAGACAGGCACTATTGACTTCAGTCACCACAGACCGGTCGCACGTGTCCCTGCACGTCCCACAGACAGAATCACAGGGACCACGGCCTCGCCTGGGGCTCCGCGTTCACCCCTCCACGGCTGAATCAGAGCTAGGCACCTACAAGAAACCCCAACACCAGCACCTGCACACCTCTGGCGGACACGCGTTTCCGTGGGCCCCCCCACGGGAGCTCTGGGTCACAGGATGTGCGTGCGCGGCTTCCACGGGACCACAGGGTGGCGGGGCCGCAGCCCCGTGATTCCTCCCCGCTCGGTGTGGTCACCGTTTAATGTCAACCGCTGCGGGGGAAGGGCACGTGCCGTACCTCCCTGTGGTTTCCGTTCCCGCTTTCTTCCCGACACCAGTGACGTCGGGGCCTACCGGCAGTGACGGCAGCGAAGCCAAGTGCCCCTCGGGGCTCGGCCTGGACGGAGCTGGAGCCGCTCTGCTTCCTGACACCGCAAAGTACGCGCTGCGACCACCGCCGGCCGCTACCACTTCCCACCACCCGCGACGCCTCCACGCATGCAGCCCACACGACACACACGTACGCTGAGGGTACGAGACTCCAAGTTTCACCCACAAACCCCAACTTCAAATCCGCGTGTCTATCCAGATTACTTTGCCACTGGCTGACTTCAACTCTCTTACAAACAGACATAAGGGTCTCAAAACCACCGCACTGACTTCCGCAAGAGCCAGCCAACAATGACCGTGATGACTGTGCACTCGGCTAGCCACCTGCCCCCCTCAGAGACCCCTCGGTCGGGCCCCTGCTTGCTTCTAACTACAGTGACAGCGAGCCAGGCAGAAGCCTAACTCTGCCCCCGGCACAGGAAGGGCACAGAGGACAGACGCGGGGCCTCCACCGCGAATACCCAGCAGCAGCATCTCTGGAGAAAGAACCGCTCCAGCATGCTTTGAGCACTGTCTGCGCCTCCCTCCTTCCAATCACTTTTTCTAGAAAGGAGCCCACGGAGCCAGGTAGGACCTTGCTGGCGAGAGAGGGACAAGCCTGGGATGGTGAGAGCAGAGGTACTTCCTTCCACCAACTCAACTGGACATGCACGCGTGAGCTCCCTGCTGCACTCTCCCCGGCAAACGCCTAACCTATGCTCTCCTGGGTTCTCTAAAGCTGGCACTGGTCACTTCACTCCTCCGTCTCCTTTTGTCGCTAGGAAAAGCCCCTACCTGTCAAGGTTATCGTTTGTATAAGGTTTTCAGTGTTGCTTGTATAATGAACAACAAAGATAAAAATGTCCGACTAGACTTGTTTTCCTCTGTGGCTCTAAAAACTACCTAGTCCTGCAGTGAATAACAGCTACCTAATTATAATCATAAGTGCTACTTACTGGGGGTTTTGTAAACTTTTTAAAAGTGTGACGTATCTTAATGACCACCAGGTAACACCACACAGATACAAATATATACACACATATATTTACACACAGGTTTTAGACCTCATAATTAACAGTATTTAAAGTAAGGGAAATTATAGAAAACGGTTACAGAAGTAACCTCTGGTGTAAAGTAACTGCAGACGGTCAGATCCAGGGAGGGAGGCAGCTTTGCCTGCATCAACTTTGTAAGACAAGAAACAGAGACTTGGTGTCCTGGTGAGAGATACAGTGGTAAGCAGTTAAAATTTAAAGCCTGAAGAGTGGTTCCTTCTGGGGAGTCTGGCCGGGGCAGAGGCATGGGAGCCTCACTTTTCATTTGTACCCGCCAAGGGTTGCTTCCTTTAACTGTACACATCATCTGAATCTCTCAAAATTAAATATAAAATCTTACTCATATAAAAACTCATTATGGAAAGTCACTTAGCCTTACCTCAGCTAGAGCCGCATTTCCTTTGTCCTGAAGAAACACTATCGGCGGCACGTTCCTCAGGGTCTGCTGGGACATCAAAATGTGCCTGGAGGGAGACAAGGCACACTGTGCGTTGCAGGTGACACTTAGCGGACAGAAAAATATACAGTAACCTCATGGAGAGGTAAGACAGAAGATTTGCTTATCACGTTACTCAAGAAACCAACACGTCAGCCCAGGAAAGTCTTCCGCAGGCAACCGCCACATCACAAAAGGGATACAAAACGCATCATCACAACTATTTTTAGCTGCCTAAATGCAACTCTTGAGATCCTAACGAATAACCTGATCTTCGCTTAGACGCCTCCCGGGCAGCACCGTGGCAGTGGGCTGCGTGGTCTGGGCACCGACAACCCGCCTCGGCTTCGTTCCAGTGGACATCCACTGGCACCAAGGCCACACAAGTGCACCGAGGTCCTCAGCCATTCTCAGGCACATGTCATTCTCTGCATCGGTCACTGATACAAGCAGACTAAGGTGAACTGGCTGCAGCCAGTCCGCGGCAAAAACACTGGTGAGCACAGCCTCTCTGCACACAGCGACAGCAGGTCCTGGCCCGTGATTACAGGACAGCCTCTACACCAAACCTCAGGTGAGCAGAAGAGCTGCGGAAAGGGATGGTCTGTTCGGTTGGATTTTCTGATTACCCAAAAACTCATCAGAAAGCAATGCTGTTAGTACAACACTTGTCAGAAATCTTTTTCTTGTTTCTGTTAACAAGAGAAAAATGAAATTAACTGAGCACTCCTTGATACACAATTAATACTCTCCTCTAAAGAGACTCCTAGGGCCTCCTGGGAATGATGTCAGCCGAGCTGAAGCAGACGGTATGTGCAAACCCTAGTTCCACATAGGATTCCATCCCCCTCTCCTAAAAGTGAAGTGTGAGGTACAAGGGAGAGGCGAGAGGAACAGAGAGAGGAAGGAAGCGGGAAGGAGGGAATCCAGTTCTGAGTGCTGCTTGGTTAGGTTTCTGCATTTCTTAAGACTGGGGAGAAAGCACAGTAACTCCTTTCCTAGCACCCACCTCGGTAGTTCTCAACTTTTTAGTCTCAAGACCTCTTCATACTCTTAAAACTTACTGAGCACACCCAAGAGCTTTCGTTGATGAGTGTTGTATCTATCTGTATCTACTACACTATAAATGAAAAGTGAGAATTTGAAAAACAGACATTCGTTCATTCAAGATAACAAACCTATTAAATGTTTACGTGGGATTTTTAATGAAAAATAACTAAACCATTGAAGATAATTATTCCCAAAAAAATGATTGAGAAACGTGGCCTTGTTTACATAGTCACAAATCTCTCTAATGTCCAGCTTAATGGGAGACGTTCTCCCCGCTGCACCCAAGCTGCTCTGCTATTCTGGCTGGACTGGAAGATCCGGCCTCACACTGCCCTGTAACTGGAAAAGGAGCAAATGAACACCACTCCAGAAAAGAATGGATCTTCTCCGACACTCCACAAAACTCAACAAAGGATACTGTTAAAGTTAGTTGCAGCGTGGAATCTGAAACCAGATCAATGAGTGTCACTGTCATATTAAAATCCACTGGTGTATCTTGACCTCGAATGGCTCTTTCCCTATGCTTGAGTTTGTAGCTTCAGGCGTTAGTCATTTGGAAAACACTGGCTCACCAAATTACCCAGATTTGCAGAATGTTGACACACTGAACAGTATGACACTGCATTTGTCAACACGACCAACGTTCTCATCGAGAGTCTTTAAGTATCAGAAAGCTACCAAAATCACGGTGGTGGATACAGGTTTTCTAAAATCAATTTTCACTTGAAAGCTTGAATTTTATCACTGGCAACAAGTATAGTCAGTTGTTTTCCCTGAAGGGACAGGTTCACTTTGCTCATTTTAGAGAAAATGTGTCAAATACCCAAATCTGAAAAAAACCACAGCTTGTGGTTCACTTGTCATTTCCAGTGAACAGTGTCTATTTCAGCTCACAATCAACTGTGTGTTTCCCAGACAACCACATCAGCACAGGTTATTTTAGCCTTCCTTCCCACCACACAGAACATTACAACGACAGGTACCCAAGAATTAGGATTTAATAAAATTAGTAACTTTTGCTTATTCATCATGGATAGTTTTGTTTTTTTTTTTTAATGTTTATCTATTTTTGAGACAGAGAGAGACAGAGCATGAACAGGGGAGGGGCAGAGAGAGCGAGACACAGAATCCGAAGCAGGCTCCAGGCTGTCAGCACAGAGCCCGACGCTCACAGACCGTGAGATCATGACCTGAGCCGAAGTCGGAGGCTCAACCGAATGAGCCACCCAGGCGCCCCATCACAGAGATCCTTAAACCGAAGTGGCATTGTGTTTTACTGGGAGCACATGGCATGAAGCTACAATGACCACAGGGACACCTGGGTGTCAGCAGTCCCCAGAAGTCTGGGGCCACACTGTGAGAACCGCTGTCCAAGATGACGTCTCACGTGCAGATGTAAACTACATCTTGAAATTTAAGAAAATGCGTCCAAAATTTTCCTTCAAAGCAAAAAAACTTAATGCAACAAGAGGGAAACACAAGGTGCGTGCGGAAGCAGACACGAAGAGCGCGGTCACCTCATGTGCGCGGCGCTCCTCCGCAGGACGGCCTCTGTGTGCGCGTTCTGCTCGGCCGAGACGGTCGTCCTCCAGTACACACGGCAGGCCGAGAAGTCTGAAGTCAGAGACACCTGAGTCCCACCCACCCCAGCCTCAAGTCACTGTCCGCTTCCGTGGGCTTCCGCGGACCACAGGCCGCGGCTGAAGACCAGCTCATCGGCAGTCTTCAGCTCCAGGCACCCACCACCCAGAAGCAGGCGCTCCCGCGGGCACCGCGACAGGCCACCATCTCCGGCCACACACTCACAAGGGGTGAAGCTGGGCCCGGAATCCAAACCCTCATCGTCCCTGACCCCAAGCCCACAGTGCACATCGGAACCGCCGGAACTACCACTTATTTTCCCATTTCCCTCCAGCTCAGCTCGCTCTAGGGACAGGGAGACTGCAGGGAGGCACCTGCTGTCTTCTCACCAACACAAACGCACACGCGTCCACCCATCGTGCTTCCTGGGCATCTGACAATGCCCTCAGTGCTTGCACACCACGCACACACGTGCACACGTACCCTCCATCTTCACAACTCGAATGGTCCCACTTAGCATCACTACAGAACTTCAAAGACCCTGAGTCTAGCACGGCGTCTTCTTTCTAACCACTAGACCAGACTGGATGCAGCATGGCGCCTTCTTTCTAACCACTAGACACAGGCCTGCAGGCGTCACCCCGATTCCTCCCACCCGGGCCCAGTCTACCTTGGAGAGCTGCACATTCAGGTCACAGATCTCCTGGCTCACTTCAGGGGTGCACAGCAGATCAGTCAGCGCTTTGTAGAGGAGGCCGTTCAGGGCCCTCAGGCGCACCTGGTCGTCCTTCCTGGTTTTCTTTGAGGTGGTCTTCGTTAGGAATTCCAACTGGGATGGCTTGTACATCTCCATCAAGAAGAACAGACAGAAAGGCCAACGTTACAACTGTATGTTAAACTTGTCCTAATCTACAAAAAGGGAGCTGGGAAGGACTTAGCACCTTGAAAAACAAAAACCAACGTTACCCTCAACCATCTCAGCTTGATTCATTAAGATACAATTTACAGACCTGGATCCTTCATAGATTTTACCTAGCGCCCCTCCAAAATTAAAAGTACTGTCAGTATATATTTTTTCCTCCCCAAAATCTCATTGAAACATAATCCACATACCATAAAATTCTCCCTCTCTAAAGATACACAATTCAGTGGTTTTTAACACACAATGTAATTTTTCTAACAAGAACCATTTATTATATAAAGTTTTACAGCACATCTACACGTGTCATGCACACACACTAAAAACCACTGTTAGTATTTGATAACAGAGACAACATTCCAGAAAACTTTAGTATGACTTTTTTTTTTTTTTTTTTAAGTCAAAATTCACTCTACCAGTGTATCTAGTGCCAGCCTGCAGACCTTGTGCATTCAAACTTGGAAATGGAAGGACGGCCAGGCTGGAGTTTTGCCGACTTCTGGAACCTCACGCCCACCAGAGTCTACAGCAGCTGCTACTCTGGACTTACCAAGTGAGAGCCCAAGGAAGGACCTTCATACCAAAACTTCTTTCTGTGGGGAGAAAGTAAGAACTATAACACTGAAGGCAAATGAAAGAAAAAAATATTATACACACCAACTCAATACTATGATACAAAAATTCTTTTTTTATATTTTTTTAATGTTTATATATTTTTGAGAGAGAGAAAGAGACAGAGCATGAGTGGAGGAGGGGCAGAGAAAGAGGGAGACACAGAATCAGAAGCAGCTCCAGGCTCTGAGCTGTCAGCACAGTGCCCAACATGGGGCTCAAACCCACGAACCGTGAGATCATGACCTGAGCTGAAGTCAGATGCTTAATCGACCGAGCCACCCAGGCGCCCCAATACCAAAATTATTTTTAAGGGGCTAAACTTGGGCACAGAAATTATGTCACTGGGATGCTAAGGAATTTAGAATCTAATCAACAAGGGTTGTAGGGGAGACAAGACAGTTTTCATTCAACCTTCTGATGTTTACTTAAGGTCTACTTCCAATCCCGAAGGTGCAGAAAGAGAATCTTTTTTTTTTTTAATTTTTTTTTTCAACGTTTATTTATTTTTGGGACAGAGAGAGGCAGAGCATGAACGGGGGAGGGGCAGAGAGAGGGAGACACAGAATCGGAAACAGGCTCCAGGCTCCGAGCCATCAGCCCAGAGCCCGACGCAGGGCTTGAACTCACGGACCGCGAGATCGTGACCTGGCTGAAGTCGGACGCTTAACCGACTGCGCCACCCAGGCGCCCCAATGCAGAAAGAGAATCTTAAAAGAATGTCTACCAAGCTGCACTGAGCCCCGTACCACACTTGAGAAAGCAGTTTCCCAGGGCCGCGCGGCCATGCACGTGCTGGGGTTGGACGTGTAACAGGGTGGTGGAGGGGAGGCCAGCCACCTGCTGCAGGGGGAGGTTACAGATAAGCAAGGAAAGGGCGCCGGATGAGCCATGTGGACATCAGTATGGGCTCGTCTCTCTGTGTACCAACACGGTGGTCACGTATAGAAACGTTTACAGGCAAGCGTATATACAGAGTTAAAGTTAACGTACGTTCTCCTTTGTCAGCTGAAAAAGTCTAACAGACAGGCCAGCTCTCAAACCATCGTTTCTGATGGCGTTCTGCAATAACAGCAACCAGAGCCCCTTGGAGCAATGGCTGATTCTTGGGCCCAGAAAGGATGTGCCAGGAAAAAAGTGCACAAAAGAAAACTTTTTTTTTAAACCCACCGCAAAACCCACAATGATGAGTGTGTCTAAATGAAAGAGCTAAAACAATCTGAGCAAAATAAAGTAGTATTAGTTAACACCTGTTAAGTCCACACTGACATAAATTAGTAAACGCAGGACAAGAAACGCATCTCTCAAAGAATTCCAAACAATTCAAGAGTATGACTCCCCCTCCTGAGGTGTGGGTTGCACACGATGGGGTCCCCCTAAAGAAAATAATATGGGGGGGACACCTGGGTGACTCGGTTGAACGTCTGACTTCAGCTCAGGTCATGATTTCACGGTTTGTGAGTCCGAGCCCCACGTCGGGTTCTGCTCTCAGCCTGGAGCCTGCTTTGGATCCTCTGCCTGCCCCCCTCAGAAATGAACAAACACTGAAAAAAACAATAGTATGGAATGGGGAGTAGGTCCTTCCTTCTACGGTCTTCCGCCCAAGAACCCACAATGCCAACATAATCGTTAGAAGAAAAAAAATCACACAAATCCAAAGAGAGGAGCAGAAAATATCTAGAAATATGTAGAAAATATCTAACCGTAACTCCTTGAACCCATCAAGGTCACAAAACAGACAGTCAAGAGCAGTGGCTGAATGTAATGGGGTCCTTGGATAGGCTCCTGGGACAGAAAAAGGGTGTTTTTACTAAGGAAACTGAGGGGCACCCAGGTGGTTCAGTCGGTTCAGCACCCAACTTTGGTTCAGGTCACGATCTCGCGGTTCGTGGGTTCGAGCCCCGCGTCGGGCTCTGTGCTGCTGGCTCGGAGCCTGGAGCCTGCTTCCGATTCTGTGTCTCCCCCTCTCTCTGCCCCTCCCCCGCTCATGCGCGCGCGCGCGCGCGCGCGCGCTCTCTCTCTCTCTCTCTCTCAAAAATAAATAAACATTACAAAATTAAAAACAAAAAAGTTAACTGGAACAAGGCATATGCTTCAGTTAATAATCACGTATCAGTTCTGGCTCCTTAAGGTGACAAATGTGCCCCGCTAACATGTTAACGTAAGAGACGTGGGGTGTGGTTACGCGGGAACTAATTATACTCTGCCAAGTTTTCTGCAAATGTTTTTAAAAATTAATCTATTAAAATAAAACAAGCACACAACCCTATCTACCATAGTCAGAACTGAAAGTGTGCGACGAAAACCAACACACTGTATTCTACTTCTCTCACGGTAAGAAAACTATCCTCAAATTAGGCCAACAAAGGAAGCAGTAACATGGGAAGAAAACGCGCGCGCTTTCTTCCTTCCCTCTGATGAATCTACAAGAACCACCAGAAATGTCCGCACCACTTTGCTTCGTACGTTCCTGACGTACCGTCAGGTTATGACCTCCACTACGGAAGCGGGCTGAGTGGGGACACGAGCAAATGCTAACCAGTGAGTGCGACTGCCTGCGAGTCTTCCGTAAGCATCGGTCTAACGGGCAGACCGCAGCGAGGGCCCCAGGGCAAGGCCTGTGCGTGAAGCCCCGCCCCGTGGACCCATCTCCGTGGGCACCAACCCCCGCCCCACTGACCCATCCCCGCGGGCACCGACTCCGTCCCGTCGGCCCCCCCCCGCCCCCTACCCACCCCAGGGACTCCCCCCCCCGTAGACATTGCCCCCTGCCCCTGACTCGAGAGCGTCGCCTCGGCTGCATGGGCACCGCCCCCACCCCGGAGCCCCTCACCCAGACTCGGTGCGCATTACTTGGTTTTCGAAGCAAACTTCTTGAGTAGGTTCTTGCCACACGGGACTGGCGAGCTGTGCACGCCTCGGACACCGCCCGGAAGGAGAGCCGCTTGCCGTCCGCCGAGCGGCGCCCGAAACCTCTCGCGAAGCCCCCACACTCGGAGGGCCGAAGCCCACATGGCTGCCGGGAGAGCGCCGGGGCGGGGCGACGTGGGGCGGGGCGACGTGGGGCGGGGCGACGTGGGGCGGGGCGACGTGGGGCGGGGCGACGTGGGGCGGGGCGACGTGGGGCGGGGCGACGTGGGGCGGGGCGACGTGGGGCGGGGCGACGTGGGGGCGGGGCGACGTGGGGCGCGCGTGGGTCTGAGCGGAAGCGAGCTGAGTGTGGCGAGTTTGGGAACGCGGTGTCACCTGGAGGGGGCGACCCGCTTGTAGAGCGACATTGGGCGGGGCGACGCGCCTCCGGGGACACTAGGGGAGCGTGGTCTGCGAGCATAGCGGGGCGGGGTCTAGAGGCCGGGGAGAGGCGCTGTGAGGCGACGCCCCGCCCCCGAGCGCGGCTGGCGGCGTTCGTGGTGGTGAGCACTGGGGCGGGCCCGGAGCGCGGTTCACGCTCCCTCACGGAGCTGGGGAGGGCGCATCGTAAGGCCCGTGCCCCTTCCCCGCCCCGTCGCGTGAGGAAGGCAGGGGGGCGGCTTGAGCGGCCTCGGGCGCCGGCAGTGGAGCCCCTGCCGCCTCGCCGGTCTCCCCTCCGCTCCAGAAAGGAGGCGCGCCCATTCTGGGGCCTGCCCGCAGACCCCGGCTCGGTGCCCCGCGCTCCTGTCGCCCCCACCAGCGGGCCAGCCCCCCATTCCGGGACGCCGTTCCCGCGGAAGCCCCGGAGCTTCGAACAGCACGCGCGCGCGGCACGCAGACGGTGCTCAAAAACCGCCGGTGGAATAACGGAAAGAAACGAGGGGTTCGGGCTCCAAGTGTCACGGGTACTGGGGTCCGAGGAGCTACGAGAGTTTAACGGGACGGAAGGCAGCGTGGCCCACTGGGAAACGCGCAGACCTGGCCCAGGGTTTTCATCCAAGACCGAGTATTTGCAGGCTGCCGGGACCTCAGACAGGGAATTCTCTGTGCTTCATTATGAAAACGGGGGGACTTCGCTCAGAGCGGCCTGGAGGCTGCGGCGGGAATGGAAGAGAAGCGCCTGCCAAGTTCTCAACAAATGTTACCGCTGTTCTTAGGGCTTTTCGCCCAAAAGAGTATTAATCTGCATGATGGGCTTTAACGTAGATACACAAAACTAGACTTTTTTTTTTCATTTAATCTGCCACGTGTCATGCCACGGAATTATCCCAGTTAAGTCGCACTTCATTAGGAATGGGAAGGCCATGGAGAGAAGCCAGGATGCTTGCAACCAAATTTTCCATCATCTGTCGCCTGGCTTGATGAGTAGCACTCCCAGCGTGAGGTGTCAGAGTGACGTTCTCCAACTTCAATAAAGGATGATCTCTGAAATGCAGATTGATTGATGAAAACTATTCCACATTGTCTGCTCTAATTCCATACTCTGGGTTTCTAGCCCCACGCTGAGAAGGGGCCTTATGGCATATTCTAAATTATACCTAGGTATGACCACCACTCATCTAACCCCACTATGGGGGGCCCAGCATTTTTTGGGTGCAAAACATGTATCCTAGTGGCACCCTGGCCATTAGCACACAATAGCACCACATATGTGGTGGTTTAGACAACACTGGTCCACAAAAATGAAAAGGCTCCTGGGGATATGGGTGCTAGTCTAGGCATCATGCGATAAGCTGAATGTGCCTTTAGTGAGTGGAGGCATTCAGAGGGAAAATATTTATGACCTAGAATTAGATGAGAGGGAGTTCTCTCCCAGGAAGAAGGGAGAGGATGGGAGTCAGCCTGGGAAAATAAGGAAGTGTTAGTGAAGTGATCCAGCAGACTGAAACGATGGAAAACGCTAGAAACCAGCATGATGAAAGGGCAGTCACCTGCCCAAACAGGACCTCTTGACTTTTAATACAAAGGCCAAAGCAGACAGGCAGCAGTAACCCTTAATCCTACCTGAGGCTCAAGGAGCACACCTCTGGGACTTACCCCAAACCTGTGGAAGTTCTTTGGGGCACTTATAATTTATACCAACACTCTGTCCTTGCCCCCAGAATTGATTGAAATTAAGATACAGCCTATAACACAGCAAGGATAGGAGCTATTCTGAAAAAAAAAACAGTTGTGTCCTCCTAATAGGAAGGTGGTGGGCCCTACTATAACAGCACATATTGGAAACCAGTCTCAGTATGACACAGTGAATTGAGACAGGGTGACTGGTTTTGTCTCTCAACTGACTTGGAACTCAGAAATAACTGAATCATGGCCAATTGTAACAACACCTGTCCATAATATGAGGTGTATAGGCAAGAGCCAACTCTGTTGAGAAGGCGTAGCAAATACCTCTGTAACTGTCACTGATTTGTTATATAATAAAACTGAAAACTAGTGAATGAAGCTAATAAAATCTCATCTTGGCAGACTAGCCAACAGGTGAGCATTAGACTTCTAGGTTTCTAAGTTGACAACTGTCTAAAATGCTCAAGTTTCTTAATTTACATTGAGAAAAATTTCTATTCTACGTTAGTGGTTCCCAAACATTTGGTCTTAGGACCTCTTTACACTCTTAAAATTGAGAACCACCGGGGCGCCTGGGTGGCGCAGTCGGTTAGGCGTCCGACTTCAGCCAGGTCACGATCTCGCAGTCCGTGAGTTCGAGCCCCGCGTCGGGCTCTGGGCTGATGGCTCAGAGCCTGGAGCCTGTTTCCAATTCTGTGTCTCCCTCTCTCTCTGCCCCTCCCCCGTTCATGCTCTGTCTCTCTCTGTCCCAAAAATAAATAAACGTTGAAAAAAAAAAAATTAAAAAAATTGAGAACCACAAAGAACATTTGTTTACGCGGGTTGTATCTATCAACATTCACTATGTTAGAGACTAAAACTAAAAAAATTTTAATACAATAACCTTGAAGCACACATTTCATTAGTTGTCAGAGTGATAATCACATGTCATTAGTCTCTGGAAAACTCCACTGTACGATGTACCGAAACATGAGTGAAAAGGTAAATAACATCTTACAATATTGTGAAAATAATTTTGACTTCACATAATAATAATTTTGACCCCTTGAAAGGGTCTCCAGACCATGTTTTGAGAAAGGCTGTTCTAGATAAACTATTGTTTTTCTCAGAAATGTAAGTTCTATGGTCAATCTTGATAAACTTAGATATTAAATTTGGTTGTAATGGCAAACATTCAGACAGTAATTTGTTTACCAGACAAATCAAAGCTGGAGGAATCAAACCTGGGAATCGCTAGCTTAACGAATGACAGAATCAAGACTGTAGTCCTAATGGGCTGCATCAATGGGTCAAAACACACAAGCAAATGGCATTAAATGCACAGAAGTGTAAAGCTCCACACATGTACTTAAAGAACAATTGCAAGAATAGTTTAAGTTCTTGCTGACTAAAAACGTAATGAACTAAGGGTGCAATGAGGCTGCTGATACAACTCCTGAGCAAGTTTTCTGCGTGGTCAGGCCACAATGTGGACACTATGCTCCATTCCTGAGAGCACATTTTCAAAGGCCCTTTAAAACTGCAGTGCCAGAAGGCAACAATAATGACCAGGTGTCTGGAAATGCTATCACTTAGGCTGTGATTGAAGGATATTTAGGGGGGAATAAAAGTAAGAAGAAACAGGGGCACCAGGGTGGCTCAGTCAGTTAGCCATCTGACTTCAGCTCAGCTCATGATCTCACGCATGATTCATGGGTATGAGCCCCGTGCTGGGCTCTGTGCTGACAGCCTGGAGTCTGCTGCATATTTTGGGTCTCCCTCTCTCTCTGCCCCTTCCCTGCTCACAGTCTGTTTCTCTCTCTCAAAAATAAAGAAACGTTAAAAAAATTGTTTTTAAAGTAAGATGAAACACAGTGGTTGTCTTAAAACACATAAGGTTTGTAAGAGAGGAGAATGATCAGGGGCAAACTGGAGTCAGTGGGTAAGGGAAGGACTATTTTGGTTTGATCTGAGCAAGAATATTCTGTACAGTCTCCATCCATGGGGACTGCTGCCTGCGGGCCTGGAGCTCCCTGTCCATGGAGGTGTTGAAACAGACATCTGACGATCTGCAGGACTGGACAGGCCACCAGAGGCCTTCTCAGGCCTCTGCATGGCCAAGACTCGACTACAGGTCTGTGACAACACATCTGAAAAAGCCCAAAGCAGTGACTATTTGAGGACACCCTATGTGGACCAGGAGTATTGACCGTTGGGGACTGCCCTGCGTGGACCAGGAGGAATGACCACTGAGGACAGCCCTACGTGGACCAGAGGATGTAGATTCTGTCCAGCTTTCTTACCTGGGCAGGGGCTCCGGGTGCGTCACGTCCAGTGCTGCTCCTTTAATAACCCCAGTCTGAAGAGCCTGCACCAGGGCGTCCTGATCGACTAACAGACCTGCGTCAACAAGACAGTTCCTCTGCAGTCGCTACCATTAAGAGTACATGGGATAGATGCTTTGGTCACATTAGCCGCTATTCCAAACACATCCTGATCTTGTCAAAGGTCTGACAAAGAGCACGTGAGTGTCATTCTGCCAGTTCATCCTCAGACATTGTGAGCCCACCGCATACTAGGCAGCGCACTCAGGCCTTCACCGAATCCTCCACTAACCTGGCAAAGTCAATATTCATTTTATACTTGAGGAAACTGAGGCCCTTAGGTTACAAGCACCCAAAGTCACACAGCTTCTAACATATAGACTCAGATCTGAGCCCAGGTTTGTTTGACCTCAAGCCGGGGCCCGTCTCATTTTATTACACCACCTCCCAGCACCACCTAGGAGTTCAGGCTGAGGACACAGCCCCCAGATAGCTGTATATGCACACGGAAAAACTAAGCCACAAGCACGATCCTGTAACTGTCATTTCAAATACAGAAAAGCAGGACATGTTTGAGTAGAAGCTGAGAAGAAAGCCCTTTCCTTCCAGCAGAGCCCTGCAAGGGGCCCAAAGACTGAGGGTGCCTCCTTTCTGCTGACGGGCTGGGAGCGGCCGGCCCTCCGGTCGGGACACAGCCCTGGTATGCTGGTGCTGCTGGGGGAGAAGCCCAGTCCCAGAGGCTTTCCTGGGGCGTTTGCTTCTCCAGAATCTTTAGTGTGCTCGCCAGCCTCTGACATTCCTGAAGGTACCTAATACGCACTGGTCCTTCCTGCTCACCTAGACGGTCTGAATTTTCAGAGAACTCTGAAGCATATTATCTCGGTCCCATGAGGGTTTTTGGTCTTTCAACAATTGTTTGAGTTCTTGGACCCGGTTCCAAAGTTGGGGTAGGGAGGGTCCCACACACACAAGCTCAGGCAGCTCTCGGGACACCTGCAGGGTGCCTGCGGATTCTGACACTGTCCACCCGGAGGCAGCATCAGATCCTGCGCAGTGAGGGCTCAGTCCTGTAAGATGCCCCCACCCCGACTTCGGACACCGGTCGGAAGTCCCAGGCTGTTTGTTACTCGTGCTTCTGACCAACTGGCAATTTGCGGCCGCGGCTCACAGAACTCAGGGGAACACTGCCGCTCACCTGGTGGCTCAAGGAGGTGACAAAGGCTAAGAATCAACCGCCAGAGGAAGAGATCATAGGGACAGGTCTGGGGAAGGGCTGTGGGGCTTCCATCCCTCCCCGCACAGCACTCTTCCCAATCTCCAGAAGCTTCTGAACCCGGTCCTTTGGCATTTTTACGGAGGCTTCTTTGTATAGCCACAAAGATTGATTAGATCTTTGGCCATTGGCTGATTCAGCCTCCAGCCCCTCCCCTCCCTGGGAGTCGGGGGGGGGGGGGGGTGTGACCGGAAATTCCCATTGGCTGATTCAGCTTCCAGCCCCTCCCTCCCGGGGGAGGTCGGGGGTGTGACCGGAAGTTTCCATTGGCTGATTCAGCCTCCAGCCGCTCCCCTCTCCACAGAGGTCGGGGGTGGGTCTGGAAGGGCCAACCTTCTGATCACATGGTTGGTCGTCCTGGCAACAGCCCCGCCCTTGAGTGGGGTCCAGAAGTCTCCTTCATTAACAAAAGACACCTTTATCCCTCTCAACACTTTAGTCAATTTGGTGAGGAAAGAGCCAGGAATTATGGATGAAAACCACAACTGAATGACCAAATATGTATTTCTTACAAATTACACTATGTCATGTGGCAAGCATTGTTTTCCTTGTTTTACAGATGATACACGGGTGGCTGTTGTTAGTCATATGTACTCTGGCCCCCCACCCCACAAAGGTGAGTGGCCTGGATGTCTGATGTCAGCACTGATCCTCTACTCTTTATGAATGTCACACCAGCCCACAATATCTGGTATCAGCACAGGGCCAACTCCCTCTTGCCTGTAAACACAAAGCACCACATAAATGCCAAATAACCAAACTAACACTTATTTATTTTTTAAAGTAAAGTATCAGAGGGGCGCCTGGGCGGATCAGTTGGTTAAGCGTCCAACTCTTGATTTCAGCTCAGGTCATGATTTCTCAGTTCCTGAGTTCCAGCCCCGAGTCGGGCTCTATGCTTGTGCTAACAGTGTGGAGCCGTTTGGGTTTTTCTCTCTCCCTCTCTCTCTCTCTCCCTGTCCCTCCCCTGCTTATGTGTTCTCGCTCTCGCTCTCTCTCTAAATAATAAACTTAAAAACAAAAGTGAAGGGGTACCGGGGTGACTCAGTTGGTTAAGCATCTGACTATTGGTTTTGGCTCAGGCCACACTGGGCTTCACGCTGACAGTGCAAATCCTGCTTGGGGTTTTCTCTCTCCCTCTCTCTGCCCCTCCCCGCCTCGTTCTCACACTTAAAAGAAATTTTTTTAAAGTGAAGGCTCAGAAAATGTATCCCCATAAATTTTGCTTAATCACACCTAGAAGACCAAACTGTGATGCCCCAAAGTAGATGCCCTAATTGGGATGTGAAAACCCCATACTGTACTATTCTCATCCTTTTTGTTACTAATTTGAGGCTTGAAATGATGTGAAAACAAAAATCAGAAATATCTCTAAATAGAAACTCCCTTGAGCTCATCACCCGCCAGTGCGCACGGACTCTCTGGACCCACAGCTGTCCAGGAGAAGGTCGAGCTGGGCCGACTTTGCAGACTTTGCAGCCCCGCGGGCCTCCGCACAGACCGTGGCGCAGGCAAGTACCTCTGCCGATGTTGACGAGAATGGCAGTGGGCTTCATCAGATTCAGCTCCCTCTTCCCAATCAGCCTCTGGGTCTGGGGCGTCAGGCTCACGGCCAGCAGCACAAAGTCCGATCGCTGAAGCAGGTCATCCAGACTCTCACAGTAAGTGGCCCCAACAGCCTCCTCCTCCTCTAATTTCCTACGAAGGGGACAAGGAAGAAACACCATGTTCTCCAGTCAGGAATTCATCACGGCACCTCAGGAAGGAGTTTCTGAGGGGAGCCAAAGACTGGGCCTGTTGCTGCTGGGTCCAGGATCCTCCCCCACCATGGAAACACTGGGGGCCCCTCGGGACCTCTGAGGCGAGGCCTCTGGGTCTGCAGAATTGCACCCCACATTGAAGCTCCTTGCGGCCAGGAGCTTCTTCTCATTTGAGCCCCCAGAGACAGGTGTGAGCCTGACTGTGCATCGGACATGCACTCAGCAACGACAGAACATTACTGGCAGGAAGTGGGTCCCACTCCCAAGTAAGAGCAGGAGTGTGTACTTCTGTGACCACAGAGCATTGCTGAGTGCAGCAAACACATCACAGTCTCTAGAAAACAAACAAACAGGAGAGGGCCTTGGAACGTTGCCTATGAAACGGAAAGCAAAGACCCAAGGGTCCGATGCAGGCAGGATTTGTTTAACTCCTGCTCTGGCCATCCCAAACAACTGATTATTCAACAGAAATTCCAAGATCCCGGAGGCCACAGCATGCCGGGTAACCTCCACTGCTATGCAAATATGGAATACATATATGGAATACAAAACACATGTTTGGGTCAGGGGACAGCCCAAAGGAAAGATGAATACGTTGCCCACACCACACACCTTGTCCTGGGAGAACCCTGGCCTCTGTGCCTGCGTGTTCATCACAAGGAAAGTCATCACATCTACCTAAGTCCCTCCACTGCCCATGGTGCAAACAGTGACTGAAAAACGGGCACAGTTCTAATGCACAATCTCTCAGCTCCCCGTACATCCACAAACTGCTCACCAGCCGGAAATGTGTTCCGTGTGCAGTGGGAAGCCAGTAAAGGTTGTAAACAATGGCCATCATCTGGCTGGTTTGCAAGGAGAGTGGGAGGTTCAAGAGCAGATGTGAGCAGACTGTTAGGAGAATATGTATTTCAGGTGAGAAAGGACGGGGCCTGAGCCCAGTGGCATCGATGAGGTGAGAGAGAACAGGCAGGTCTGAAGGCTGTTTGGAGACAGAATCAGTAAGACCGGGTGTCAGGCTGAGGGAGGAAGTGCACATAAAGGAACCAAATTGCTCAGTGGGTATGGAAAGCTTCCTTGAACAAAAACACTTTAGAAATTAAAAAAACAAAAAACAAAGCTGTGAGTTAAAATCTCTTTTTTGGTGAAAATTTTCAATAAAAAAGTCACAGCCACATTCCTAGGTAATTATAAAAATATCACAATCCCTTTCTTGACAATCAGTCCTATTTTTTGGAGAGAAAGAGTAGGAGAGTCTTATGAAAAACAGAGGGCTCCTATATCCAAGCCACTTTAAGGCAGTGATGGTATATGTTCTGCTCAGTCAATTTCAAGTCCATTTTCCGAATGTTTACCTGCGTTTCCTATTGTGATACAGAATCTTCATTTCGAATGCTCTGGCCCTCTGAGCAATCTTATAGCCAATGCTGCCCATGCCGATGATTCCCAGAGTGGCCCCTGTAACTTCTTGACCCATCCAGTTTGTAGAAAAGTTCTCTGTATCCGGTGCAATAGCCAACCTATGACCTAAAATATACAAGGGACAGAGTGGTCAGAGCGGATGTCACCAGACACAGAAATCCACAACCTTACTGGGGCAGAGCAGTGAGTTAGAGGGTGCCTGTGGCAGACACAGCACTCATGCATCTCTTGACAGAAGACAAGCGTTTCTGCGAGGGGTGAAGGAAAGGGACAAAGACAGTTTCCTCATAACAAAACCAGAGCGTCCTGTGCAAAGCTTTGAAATACCAACTTCTTTTACATTACGGCAGGATTTCTGGTTAAAACTTGCTGCTGTTGGTATGTTGGTGTGTGTGCATGTGCGTGAACCCGCAACCAGAATCCGAACCAGAGCCTGATTCCTGTCTCCTCTTTCCTCAAGCCTCCTCGTCAAAGCTTCACCTTCCTCTTTGCTCAGAGCTCCATCAGGAGGATTGGGGGACTGAGGGGTGTGGAACTGCTGCCTTGCCTTTCCTGGGGATATTCCCAGAGATGTCCCCTGTGCGGAGAGGTCAGATTCTGCCTATTCGCTCGTGGGTCTTTAACCAAGAGTAGCATGCTGACTGACCAAAGAATCACCCCAAGGGCATTTCCATAGTAATTTCGATGTTGAAATTACTCCACACACACGTTTACTGCCTGTGAATGAGAGGAATCTGGTGGGGGAGAAAATGGCCGATATGTGCTGGCACTAAGTACGCGGCAAACGACTGAAAGTGACTCCAATTCTCAAGTGCAACAAAGTCCTGGAAGAAATCAGGGCCCAGGAAAGACCTGTAGTTTGAAGATGACATTATGTAATCATCTGCGTTAAGTATCTGTCATCTGCTCTCTTTGGAAAACCAGCATCTCCAAGGCCTGGGTACCTTCCACGACTCTGCGAGCTGCGGCCAGCAGTAAGGCCATCCCCATGTCTGCTGTGGGACTGGAAACCGCCTGTGGTGTGTTGGCCACCTTCACACCACAGCTGGCAATGAGCTTCAGGTCCAGGTGATCTAGACCTGCTCCTGCACTGGCAATTATCTTCAAGGAGGGCAGACTCTGCAGGAGCTCCTGGGTAACGGCTGGCTTTCCGCCCCAGATGTATACAGCTTGGACCTTTGGACCGAATCGTGTGTTATTTTCCAAAAATTCTTGCAGAGTAATGAGAGTAAAGTGTTTCTGCAGATCTCCAATGTGATCCTCACATATACCATGAGGTCCTTCCAATCCAGACACCAAAACGCCAGGTAGGTCCTGATCCCCCATGGCCTGCAGGAAGAGAAGCACAGTTTCTGCTGTCAAAGACAGTCTTTTTTTTTTTTTTTTTTTTTAATTTTTTTTTTTCAACGTTTATTTATTTTTGGGACAGAGAGAGACAGAGCATGAACGGGGGAGGGGCAGAGAGAGAGGGAGACACAGAATCGGAAACAGGCTCCAGGCTCGGAGCCATCAGCCCAGAGCCCGACGCGGGGCTCGAACTCACGGACCGCGAGATCGTGACCTGGCTGAAGTCGGACGCTTAACCGACTGCGCCACCCAGGCGCCCCTCAAAGACAGTCTTTAAGAGACAATCAATGTGCTCCTCTGTTGCTCTTTTAAGGTTCTGAGCACCAATTTCCAAGTCCCCCACCCGCAACTCCAAGCAGTTCTCAGGATCCCAGCAGCGTGTCCTAGAATTCAATTCAATTCTGACACTGTCTACCAGAGACACCATCACATCCTACGGGTTAAGGACTCTGTCCTATAAGATGCCCCCTCCCAGCCCCTTCAGACTTTCACACTCTAGTCACAGGTACCAGGTACCTGTGCCTCTGACCAACCGGCAGCCGATTCTGCAGAATCCTTCGATTCTGTTAACTTGTCGAGAGTCTCACAGAGCTCAGGGGAAGGCTGACCTGTGCTTACCGGTTCCTTAAAGATACAAAGAGTGTGTAGCAACACGCAGGTGGGAGAGATCCACAGAGCGAGGTGCCCAACTCGAGTTTCTGTCCTCATGGAGCCTGGGGCCCGGCCCACCGGCACACGGAAGAGTTCGGGTGCCGAAGTGTGGGCCGTCTCCAGAAAAGGCTTTTATAGAGGCTTCTTTGTACACCCACCATTTATTAAATCACTGGCCATTGGCCGATTCAGCCTCTAGCCCCTCCCCTCTCCAGGAGGTCGGGGGTGGGGCCGGAAGTTTCCATTGGTTGATTCAGCCTCCAGCCCCTCCCCTCTATGCAGGCGTCTGGGGTGGGTCTGGAAGTTCCCATTGGCCAATTCAGCCTCCAGCCCCTCCCCTCTCCGCAGGGGTGGGGGGTTGTGCCGGAAGTTCCAACCCTCTGATCACCTGCTTGGTCGTCCTGGCAATAGCCCCGCCCTTGAGTGGGGTCCAGAAGTCTCCTTCATTAAGACATCCTTGTCACCTTTCTGGCTCTGAAGTGTTCCCAGGAACTATGGATGAAGACCAAATATATCTGAGAAGTAGTTTGGTCCTCTGAACGATGAAATATGTATTTCTCATAAATCATTATATTGCAGTTACTCTAGATTTTCTAAATTACATCAACACTGGGATTCATTTTATTTCCTGGACAAGTCCCTAAAAAACCTGAAGGACAATAGACCCACCCCTCTGAAGTTACCAATGTCTCCATCACACCCACTTTCCTCCCTATTCTGCCTGAGTCTTTATTTCTGCCCTTCAGCTGTGATGGCAGCCTCTCAGGTGGCCTCCAAAGTGCTCCTCCTGTTAATCACACCTTTGTGGGACCCCAACCCCGGTGCTTCTAGTGAAGAGAATACGGCAGAAGCCACGGGAGGTCACAGCTTGGGCTCTCTTCCTCCCTCTCCAGGGGGGAGCCAGGGCCAGGCCGGAGGCTTCCCTGTGCAGAGGCCCACATGAATGAGCTTGGACGCTGATCTGAAGAGGCCTGACACCAGCCTGGCGAGCCCTGAGGTGACCACAGCCCTGGCCAACCCTCAATTAAAGTTTCATAAGGTCCTGGGCAGAACCACCTGGACAAGCTACTCCTGGATTCCTGACCCAAAAACCTGGGAGGTCATAGAGTTTGTTTTTACAGCCACTGGAATTTAGGAAAATTTGTTATGTATGCAGCAATAACTAACACAATTGGCCATTTTTTACTGTGAAAGTAAAAGATATATGTTATTGTCTGCAAAATGGACTAAAGGTTTTATTTATTTTTATTAAGATGACTATTTTATTTTTATTAGTTTTCTTTAGTTTTGAGAGGCAGAGAGAGACAGAGCGGGTGTGTGGGAGGGGCAGAGAGGGAGACACAGAATTTGAAGCGGGCTCCAGGCTCTGAGCTGTCAGCACAGAGCCCGACACGGGGCTCAAACTCACGAACCATGAGATCGTGACCTGAACTGAAGTCAAATGCTTCACTGACTAAGCCACACAGAGGCCCAAGTTTCACTATTTCTACCTCAAGAGCATAAAAAAGCTCTTAACCACTGACTTGCAAAAAGGGAGTACTACCAGTAGTCACAAAAGATTATTTTCAGTTTTATTACTGTCCAACCTACCCAGGGTGCTCCATCAAGTTCAGCCCAGCAAGAATCCAAATTGCCAGAATCCCTGCTGTATTCAGTCGGAAGTTACTGTGGTAAAAAAACCAAGAATTTGATAAAACTGGATTTCATTTTTAATTAAATTTATAACACATTTAAGCTATAAATGTTATTTAATTATTTATAACACATGCAAGTTATAAAAATAATAATCAAATGAGCCCATTAAGTGCCGCCAAGCTTAATAAGTGTACCACTACCATTACCACTCCCTGCTGCTCAAGAGGTATCCCCTACTTGGAATTTAATGATCTCCAAGCACACCTTGGAGATACTGCACGTCTGGTTCCAATAAAGTGAATATCGCAATACAGCAAGTCAAGTGATTTTTATTTCCCAGTGCATATAAAAATTATGTTTACGCTATACTGTAGCCTATTAAGTACGCAAGAGCATTATGTCTAAAAAAAGTTCATGCCTCAATTTGAAAAGCTTATTGCTAAAAAATGTTAACCATCACTGAGCTTTCTGTGAGTCATCATCTTTTTGCTGGTGGAGGGTCTTGCCTCGGCGTTGACGGCTGCTGACTGATCAGGGTGGTGGTTGCTGAAGACTGAGACAACCACGACAATTTCTTAAAACGAGACAGCAGTGAAGTTTGCCACACCACCTGACTCTTCCTTTCACAAACGATTTCTTTGTAGCCTACAATGCTATTTGATAGCATTTTACCCACAGTAGAACTTCTTTCAAAATTGGAGCTAATCCTCTCAAATCCTGCTACCGCCCTATCAACTAAAGGTATGTCATCATATTCTAAATCCTTTGTTGTCATTTCAACAATTTTCACAGCACCTTCACCAGCAGTAGATTCCATCTTGAAAAACCAACGTCTTTGCTCATCTGTAAGAAGCAACTCTCCACTGGTTCAAGTTTTACCATGAGATGGCAGCAGTCCCATCTTCAGGCTCTACTTCCGGTTCTAATGCTATTTCCACCACATCTGCAGTTACTTCCTCCACTGAAGTCCTGGACCTCTCAGTGTCATCCATGAGAGCTGGAATCAACGGCTTCCAAACCTCTGTTAATGTTGATATTTTGACCTCTTTCATGAATTATGGATTTTTTAAAAATGCTAATTCCAGTGTAGTTAACATACAGTGGTCTATCAGTTTCAGGTGTACAATATAGTGATCCAACGGTTCCATACAGTACTCAGTGCTCATCAAGTGTTTTTATCCCCTTCACCTATTTCACCCATCACCCCATCCAACTCCTCTCTGGTCACCACCAGCATGTTCTCTATAGTTAAGAGTGTTTGGAGCACCTGGCTGGTTCAGTTGAAAGAGCATGTGACCCTTGATATCGGGGTTCTGAGTTTGAGCTCCATGTTGGGTGTAGAGACTACTTAAACAGACAAACTTTTTTTAACTTTTTTTTTAAAAAGGAGTATTTTGGTTTGTCTTGTTTTCCCTTTGTTCATTTGTTTTGTTTCTAAAGTTCCACATTTGAGTGAAATTATTATATGGTATTTGTGTTTCTCTGACTTATTTCACTTAGCATTATACTTTCTAGATCCATCCATGTTGTTGCAAATGGCAACATTTTGTTCTTCTTAATGGCTGAAAAATATTCATATATATATGAATATGTGATATAATATATATCTATATCTATATCTATATCTATATCATATCTTCTTTATCCATTCACTTATCAATGGACACTTGGACACTTGGGTTGCTTTCATAGTTTGGCTATTGTACATAATGTTGCAATAAACATAGGACAAATCCCTTTGAATTAGTGTTTTTGTATTCTTTGGGCAAATACCCACTAGAGCAATTCCTGAATCATAAGGTTTCAGTAATTAATTTTTTGAGGAACCTCCATTCTGTCTTCCCTAGTGGCTGCACCAGTTTGCATTCTCACCAACAGTGCACGAGGGTTCCTTTTTCTCCACCTCCTCACCAATACCTGTTGTTAAGTCTTGTTTTTGACCTAGACCTAGTCATTCTGACAGGTATGAGGTGATACCTCATTGTGGTTCTGATTTGCATTTCCCTAATAATGAGTGATGTTAAGCCTCTTTTCATGTGTGTGTTGGCCATCTGGATATCTTCTTTGGAGAAATGTCTGTTTATATCTTCTCATTTTTTAATTGGATTGTTTTTTGGGTGTTGAGTTTTGTGTGAGTTCCTTATATATTTTGGATACTAACCCTTTATTGGACATGTCGTTTGCAAATATCTTCTCCCATTCAGTAGGTTGTCTTTTAGTTTTGTTGGTTGTTTCCTTTGCTGTGCAGAAGCTTTTTGTTTTGATGTAATCCCAACAGTTTATTTTTGCTTTTGTTTCCCTCGCCTCCGGAAACGTATCTAGAAAGATGTTGCTATGACCAATATTGGAGAAATTACTGCCTGTGTTCTCTTCTACGATTTTTATAGTTTCAGGTCTCACATTTAGGTCTTTAATCCATATTGAGTTTATATTCGTGTATGGTGTAAGAAAGTGGTCCAGTTTTCCCAGCACCATTTTCCAACACCAAAGAAGAGACTGTCTTTTTTCCCATTGCATATTCTTTCCTCCTTTGTTGAAGATTAATTGACCATATAAATGTGGGCTTACTTCTGGACTTCCTATTCTGTTCCATTGATCTATGTGTCTATTTTTGTGTCGGTAACATGCTGTTTTGATTACTACAGCTTTGTCATATAACTTGAAGCCTGGAGTTTTGATACCTCCAGTTTTCTTTTTCTTTTTCAAGATTGCTTTGGCTATCTATTCAGAGTCTTTTGTGGTTCCATACAAATTTTAGGATTGTTTGTTCTAGTTCTGTGAAACATGCTGTTGGTATTTTGGTAGGGATTGATTTAGATTTGTAGATTGCTTTAGGCAGTGTAGACATTTAACAATATTTGTTCTTCCAATCCACAAGCACAAAATGTCTATTTCTTATGCATCATCTTCAATTTCTTTTATCAATGTTCTATAGTTTCCAGAGTACAGGTCTTTCACCTCTTAGGATAAGTTTATTCCTAGGTATTTTATTGGGGGGGGACACGAATTTTTTTTAATTTTTTATTCAGTTTTGAGAGAGTGCAAGCAGGGGAGGGGCAGAGAGAGGGAGACAGAGGATTTGAGGTGGGCTCTTTGCTGACAGCAGCAAGACCAATGTGGGGCTCAAACTCATCTCTGTGAGATGGTGACCTAAGCCGGAGTCAGAAGTTCAATGGACTAAGCCACCCAGGTGCCCCGAATCATAAATGTTCTCAATGGCATCTAGAATATTAAATCCTTTCCAGAAGGTTTTCTATCTACTTTGCCCACATCCATCAGAAGAATCACTGTCTATGGCAGGTACAGCCATACAAAATGTATTTCTTTTTTTTTTTTAACATTTATTTATTTTTGAGACAGAGAGAGACAGAGCATGAGCAGGGGAGGGTCAGAGAGAGAGGGAGACACAGAATCCGAAACAGGCTCCAGGCTCCGAGCTGTCAGCACAGAGCCCGATGCGAGGCTCGAACTCACGGACCGCGAGATCATGACCTGAGCCGAAGTCGGACGCCCAACTGACTGAGCCACCCAGGCGCCCCAAAATGTATTTCTTAAAAAGATCTGAAAGTTGAAATTATCCTTGATCCGTGGTCTACAGAATGGATGTTGTGTTCGCAGTCAGGAAAACAACACTAATCTCATCGCACATAGCCATCAGGGCTCTTGGGTGACCAGGTGCATTGTCAATGAGCAGCAATGTTTTAGAAGGAATCTTTTTTTTCTGAGTGATAGGTCTCAACAGTGGATTTAAACTATTTAGTGAACCATGTTGTAAACAGGTGTGCTGTCATCCAGGCTTTGTTGTTGCATTTCTAGAGCAGGCAGAGTACATACAGCATAATACTTAATGATTTTCGGAAAGGACAATGAGCACTGGCTTCAACTTAAAAGTCACCGGGGACTTTAGCCCCTAACAAGAGAGCGAGTCTGCCTTTTGAAGTGTGAAGCCAGGCATTGACTTCTCCTCTCCAGCTTAAAGTCCTAGATGGCATGTTCTTCCAACAGACGACTGCTTCATCTGCACTGAAAATCTGTTGGTTAGTAGCCACTTTTGTAAATTATCTTCACTAGATCTTCTGGAGGATTTTCTGCAGCTTCTACATCAGCACTCGCTGCTTCACCTTATACTTGTATGTTATCGAGATGACTTCTTTCCTTAAGCCTCAGAGCCAGCCTCTGCTAGCTCCAAGTTTTTCTTCCGCAGCTTCCTCACCTCTCTCAGCCTCCATAGAACTGACAAGAGTTAGGACCCTGCTCTGGATTAGGCTTTGGCTTAAGGGAATGTCATCACTTCTATCCAGACCTGTTCTGCTTTCTTAACATTTGTGAGTTCACTGGAGCAGAACTTTTTAACTTCCTTCAAAAACCTTCCTTTGCATTCACAACTGGACTGTTTGGCACAAAGACGGCTAACTTTTGGTCTACCTCAGCTTTCGAAACGCCTTCCTCACTAACCTTAGTCATCTCTAACTTTTGATTTAAAGTGAGAGTCGTGCGACTCTTCCTTTCACTTGAACACTGAGAGGCCAGAGTGTTATTAACGGGCCTAAGCTCAATATTGTGGTGTCTCAGGGAATAGGGAGGCCGGTCGAGAGGGAGAGAAATGGGGAATGGCCAGAGGGCGGAAGAGTCAGGGTACACACTTTCGCCAACGAAGTTCACCACCTTATACTGTAATGGAACCCACGTGTCTGCCCCGCACACAGCAGACACAAACACTGAGACACCAAGTATGCAGCCAGGAAAGAGTTTGCCGGAGGGGCAGCCAAGCAAAGACGTGGAGGACAACCTCCCCGTCCGTCTCCCCAAAGGAGGGGTCGGAGACCTGTAAAGGCACACAAAAAGGTCTGGGCGCAAAGTTGCCGCTGTGCGGATTATCCGCAGTCTCCCTTTGGTTACTGGTTTCAATACGGGCACAGATCACGGTGCTCCAAAACATTACAAAAGTAGCATCAAAGATCACTAATCACAGATCACCACGACAAATACAATAATGAAACAATCTGGACTACTGCGAGAATTACCAAAACACGAAAGACTGGAAGTGAGCAAACGCTGTGGGAAAAGTGGCACCGACAGACTTGCCACAGACCTTCCATGTGTACAAAATGCAGCATCTGTGAAGTGCAGTAAAACGAGTGTGCCTCCAGATAGATAAGAGAGAGAGGTAAAAGTAACCTAAACAACATGTGGCTTGGTTTGGCATATTTTTGCATTTTATGTTCACGGAATTACACCTTGTGTAGTCTTTGGTGATCTGCTTCTTCTAAGTTTAGTAGTCTGTGAGATTCATGCCCGTTTATATGTGGAGGTACACTCATTCCTCTTTACAGCTATATGTGCCAATAAGTACACCTCAGTTTATCCATTTTCCTGCAATGGGATAATTGCATTTCTCTTAGTATAAGGTTGAGCATTGGCCACTTTCATAGAGAACATACTCTATAAATTGGAGAGTTTCTCCCAAGAGTTCAACTCGGGTCCCTTCAGCAGGTCTGGACATAGAGATTTCTACAGCTAAGCAAACTTTCACTACTAGGTGACAGGTTCTTTCCCTCCTGACCATCTCCTACCCAAAGTGAGGAGGTCTTGGGGCACCTGCGTGGCTCAGTAGGTTAAGCGTCTGCCTTCAGCTCGGGTCATGACCTCACAGTTCCTGAGTTCGAGCCCTGCGTTGGGCTCTCTGCTGTAGCACAGAGCCCGCTTCAGATCCTCTGTCTCCCTCTCTCTCTCTGTCCCTCCCCAATTCTCTCTTTCTCTCAAAAATAAGTAAATAAAAGCTTTAGAGGGGCACCTGGGTGGCTCAGTTGGCTGAGCGTCTGACTTCGGCTCAGGTCATAATCTTGCTATTGGTGAGTTTGAGCCCCGCGTCAGGCTCTGTGCTGACAGCTCAGAGCCTGGAGCCTGCTTTGGATTCTGTGTGTGTCTCTCTCTGCCCCTCCCCTGCTCCTTCCCTCTCTCAAGAAAAATAAACATTAAAAAATTTTTTTAAAGTGAGGGATTCTTTTGGAGCTCCTTTGCTTGGCTTGAGGTGGGGTGGAATACCCCCTTCTTTTCCAAAGGGAAGAGAATGCACATGGAAATACACATGTGCACAGCTTCCTCCAAAGAAATGATGTCACACTGTTCCCCAAAACATTTTTGCACTTCCTCTTATGTATCCTAAGGAGTGATGGACAAACGATATGCAAATTATTCTTTCCTCTGCAAGATCTGGAGAAAGCCAGTGTGGCCTCTTGCTCTGAAACATGTAAGCATTTTATTTTATTAAAAAAAATTTTAAGTTTATTTATTTTGAGAGAGAAAGCACAAGGGGGAGGGGCAGAGAGAACCCCAAGCAGGCTCCACACTGTCAGTGAAGAGCCTGATGTGGGGCTGGAACCCACAGACTGTAGGATCATGACCTGAGCCGAAATCAAGAGTCAGATGCTCAGCCGACTGAGCCACCAAGGCGCCCCTGAAACGTGTAAGCATTTTAAATCATTTATTTTCAGTTTGGGGCCTCTGCTGAAATTTGAGAGAGAGGAAAGTCTCACTTTAACATTGTCTTACATCTGACTTAAAACATTTTTTCTTTTAAAAATGCAAATTCCTCTGGGAGGATTATACGGCTCTCCAGTCACTTTTCATCAGTAACAATTAGTTCAGTCAAATTGCTCTCTTCCTCAACTTAACTCAGGCCAGTTGCTCTGAAGGAAGGGGCACTCTGTTTAGACACACGTATCCTTTCACAATTCGACACACAGGGACACCTGCTCCTTCCAAATATCTGTCTTGCTCTTGAGAATTCCAGAAAGCAATACTTAATGCTTGTGTTTAGTCATTTTTTAAATGAAGAATTCAATTTCTAACGATAAGATGTAATTCAAGCAGTCTGATTCACTCAGAATGATTTAGCCTACTTATTTCCATTTTCTAGATGATCGGATATGTTGTGAATGAATGGAAGGAAAGATGAGGAGCTTTGGCCAAATAACCAATTTTTCTTGCCTATATTGTTGGCTTTTCAATTCAGTCTATGGGGCCACTATCAGCAAAATCAAACAAAGACAACAAGAAAACTACACACTGATATGTCTTATGAATTAGACACAAAATCTTCAAAAAACACTAGCAAACTTATTCCAGCAATATATTGTTAAAAGTTAATGTGACCTAATAGGATTTTTCCAGGAATGCAAATTTGATTTAACATACAAAAGTCAATGGAATACTCCATATTAAGGGAATAAAAGACAAAACCCACATGATCATCTCAACAGAGGCATTAAAAGCATTTCACAAAACCTAACAACTTTTCATAAGAAACAAGACAAAAAACTCTCAACAAAATAAGAACAGAATTTCCTCAACCTCATAAATGGCATTTGTGAAAAACCCGTAGCAAGCCTCATACTTAATAGTGAAAGTCTCAATGCTTTCCCCCTAAAATCAGGAACAAGAGATGCTTGCTGTAGCCACTTCTATTCAACATTGTACTGCACGTCCCAGCCAGGGCAGTTAGGCAACGAAAAAAAAAAAACATCCAGACTGAAAAACAAGAAGTAAAACTGTGCTTATCTCCAGATGGCAAGATCTTATATAGGGAAAATCCTAAGGAATGCAAATAAAGAACTTTTCCAAGTAATGAATGGTTCACCAAGATTGCAGAATGCAAGATCAGTATACAAAAACCAATCGTATTTCTGGGGCGCCTGGGTGGTTCAGTTGGTTAAGCCCCCGACTTCAGCTCAGGTCATGACCTCACGATTCTTGAGTTCCAGCCCCACATCGGGCTCTCTGCTTTCAGCACAGAGCCCACTTTGGATCCTCTGTACCCGTCTCTCTGCCCCTTCCCTGCTCTCAAGCACATGCGAGCTCTTTCTCAAAAATAAACAGGAGAAAATAATAATAATAAATTGTATTTCTATACACTAGTCATGAATAATCTGAAAATATTTAAAATAACAATTCCATTTAAATATCATCAAAAAAGAATACTTAGGGATAAATTTTACCTCCTCCTAAAAAAAAGTGCAAGATGTGAACACTGGAAAATATAAAAGTTATAGAAATAAAGAAGACCTACATAAATGGAAAGACATCCTATAACCATGGAAGACTTAACATCGTTAGGATGGTAATATGGTATTCTCTAAATGGTGTACAGAGTTAGCACAATCCCTGTCAAAATCCTAGGTACCTTTTTTTTGCAGAAATTGACAAGCTAATCCTAAAGTTCATATGGAAATGCAAGGGACCCAGAACAGCCAAACCAATCATGAAAAGGAATAAAGTTGGAGGACTCACATGTCCTAATTTCAAGACTTACCACAAAGCTACACTAATCAAGACAGTGTGGTACTGACATAAGGCTAGACATACAAACCAATGGAATAGAACTGAGAATCCAGAAATATATCCTTACATTTAAAGTCAATTGATATTCTGGAACGGAACAAAAAACCCAGAAGTGGACCCACAACAGTATGGTCAATCAATCTTTGACAAAGCAGGAGAGTATCTAATGGAAAAAAGACATCTCTTCAGCAAATGGAAATGGGGAAAACTGGACAGCAACATGCAGAAGATGAAACTGTACTGATAGGGAGAAGTCTGTTATAAGACGGCTGACAGGACAGGGGGATTCCAGTCCCTGCCTAAAGACTCCCCTTCCGGGTTTTTCTTCCCATCCCACTTGCCACACTCCAACAGACTATAAATCATCCGGCTGCTGATGCTCTGGGCTCAGACCTCTGGAGAATGATCTCCTCTGAGCCCACCGGTGTAAACTAAACCTCCTGCCTTCCAAGATCTCCGAGTACTGCTTGGTTCTTCTGCCGGGTGATCCAGACCAGTTTCCAAAACAGTACCACTTTCTTACACCACACACGAAAGTAAATTCAAAATGGAAGAAAGACCTAAATGTGAGACAGGAAACCATCAAAATCCTAGAGGAGGAAACAGGCAAAAATCTTTGTGACCTCAGCCAGAGCAACTTCTTTCTAGACACATCGACAGAGGCAAGGGAAACCAAAGCAAAAATGAACTATTGGGACCTCATCAAGATAAAAAGCTTTTGCACAGCAAAGGAAACAACAAAACTAAAAGGCAGCCTATGGAATGAGACCAGATATTTGCAAATGACATATCTGATAAAGGGTTAGTATCCAAAATATATAAAGAACTTATCAAACTCAGGGCACCTGGGTGGCTCAGTTGGTTAGGTGTCCAGCTTCAGCTCAGATCATGATCTCACGGCTTGTGAGTTCGAGCCCCACGTCAGGCTCTGTGCTGACAGCTCAGAGCCTGCAGCCTGCTTTGGATTCTGTGTCTCCCTCCCTCTCTACCCCACCCCTGCTCATGCTGTCTCTGTCTCTTTCTCAAAAATAAATAAGCATTAAAAAATACTAAAAAAAAAAAACCATATCAAACTTAAAACCCAAAAAACAAACAATCCAGTTAAGAAATGGGCAGAAGACACAAATAGACTTTTTTTCCAAAGAAGACATCCAGATGGCTAACAGACACATGAAAAGTGTTCACATCACACCTGTCAGAATGGCTAAAATTAACAACACAAGGCACAACAGATGTTGGTAGGGATGCAGAGAAAGGGGAACCCTCTTGCACTGTTGGTGGGAATGCAAACTGGTGCAGCCGCTCTGGAGAACAGTACGGAGGGTCCTCAAAAAGTTAAAAATAGAACTACCCCATGACCCAGCAATTGCACTACTAGGTATTTACCCAAAGGATACAAAAATGATGATTCGAAGAAGACACATGCACCTCAATGTTTATAGCAGCATTATTAACAATAGCCAAACTATGGAAGGAGCCCAGATGTCTATCAACTGATGAACGGATAAAGATGTGGTGGGATGCATCTCAAGGTTCATGAGACCGAACCCCACTTTGGGCTCCATGTTGACAGTGTGGAGCCTCCTTGGGATTCTCTCTCCCCCTCTCTCTGCCCTTCCTCCAGTCATACATATGCATGTGTGTGCATGCTCTAAGTGAAATAAAAAAAAAAAAGACGTCATGTATGTATATACAGTAGAATATTACTCAGCTGTCAAAAGGAATGAAATCTTGCCATTTGCAACGATGTGGATGGAGCTAGAGTGTATTATGCTAAGTGAAATAAGTCAGAGAAACACTAATACCATGATTTAACTCATATGTGCAATTTAAGAAACAAACAGATGAACATATGGGAAGGGGGAAGAAAAGAGAAGGAAACAAACCATAAGAGACTCTTAAATAGAACAAACAGGATTGCTGGAGGGACATGGGTGGGGGATGGGCGAGATGAGTGATTGGCATTAAGGAGGGCACTTGTCATGTTGAGCAGTGGGTGTTACATGTAAGTGACAAATCACTAAATTATACTCTTGAAAACAGTATTACACCATATGTTAATTAACCAGAATTTAAGTAAAAGTTTGAAGAAAAAATATAATATTTAAAACTATTTTCAATTAGGGCCACCCACTGGTGGTGGCAAATGAAAATTTTGATGATCAAGCTTAAAACCTATGAACATGGTTCATACTCAAATAAAGAAAACAATGGAAATTTTTAAAACAGCATAGAGGTTCAAACCTGCTTTGCCATTTACTAGCTGGTTATCTTGAAAAAGATACGGAAACACTTGGGGGTTTGGTTTCTCCATCCAGTCATTTCATCTGGGGATGATAACCATAGCACAATTATCTTATAGGGCTGTTGTGTGGGTTCCATGTTCCCACACAGAGTTCCCCTATAGAGTACTGTGAAGAGTGCCTGGCACATCATATTGTGTTTGTTAGCATAGAAAATAAAAATATTTAAAAATTTAAAAATAATGTAAAACAATAAAGTCAATTGATTTTCAATAAGGGTGCCAAGGCAATTTCATAGGGAAAGAATAATCTTTCCAAAAATGGTACCAGAACAACTGGATGGCCACATGCAAAAGAATGAAGTTGGACACCTTATATAAAAGTTAACTCAAAGTGATCATAGACCTACATGTAAAAGTTAACGGGGGCACCTGGCTGGCTCAGTCTGTGGAGCATACAACCCTTGATCTCCAGGTCTCGAGTTCAAGTTCCACATTGACCTAGAGCTTACTTAAAAAAAAAAGTTAAAATTATAAAACTCTCAGAAGAATGCAGGAGGAAATGTTCACAACCTTAAGTGAGGCAATGGTTTCTTAGATGATACCAAATGCACAAACAACTAAATAATGAATTGGACCTCATGAAAATTTAAAACTTTTGTGCTGCACATGATAGCAATAAAAAGTGAAGTCAATCAATAGAATGGGAAGAAATATTTTTAAATCATATACCTAATGAAACTCTTAAAACTCAATAATAAGGGAGGCTCGGTCTGTTAAGCATGCGACTCTTGGTTTCAACTCAGGTCATGATCTCATAGTTCATGAGAGGTGGAGCCCCTTGTTGGGATCTGCACTGAGTGCACACAGTCTCCCTGGGATTCTCTCTGTGTGCCGGTCTCCCCCCTCTCTCTCACAAAATAAATAAACTTTAAAAAACTCAATAATAAACATAAGTAATCCATATTTTTTATTGGGCAAAGGATATGAACAGACATTTCTCCAAATGGAGAAAAAGTACATGAAAAATGCTCTCTATATTGCTAACCATCAGGGAAATGCAAGTCAAACAACAGTATCACTTCATATCTACCAGGATGTCATAATAAAAAATACACAAATAACAAGTGTAGGTAAAGATGTGGAGACATCAAACCCCTCACACATTGCTGTTGGAAATGTTAAAAGGTGCAGCCACTTTTGAAAACAACTTGCAATGCCACAAAATGTTAAACGTACTTACTATAAGACAAAACGATTCCACTCATATATAGTCAGAGAAATAAAACTTATATCCATACAAAAATTTATACACATTGTTCATAGCAGCATTATTCATAATAGCCAAGAAATGGAAACAATCCAAATGTTAATTAGCTGATAAATAAAATGCAGTGTATCCATACAATGGAATGTTAACCATCAATAAAAAGGAACTAAATCCTGACGCCTGCTACAATATGAACCTTAAGATCATTATGCTAAATGAAAGCAGTCACGGGGGCGCCTGGGTGGCTCAGTTAATCACCCCACTTCGGTTCAGGTCATGATCTCATGGTTCCTGGGTTCGAGTGCTCAGGGGTTCAGCTGTGCTGACATCTTGGGGCCTGGAGCCTGCTTCCGATTCTGTGTCTCCCTCTCTCCGCCCCTCCCCTGCTTGTGCTCCGTCTCCCTCTCAAAAACAAACATTAAAAAATTTTTTTTTAATTAAAGACTACATACATTTCCATTTGATCCCTTGAGATGTCTAGAATAGGCAAATCTGCAGAGATGGAAACAGGTTAGTGGTTTCATGAGGGAAATGGCAATGATGCCAAATGGGTACAAGATTTTTTTCAGGATGATGAAAAAGTTCTAAAAATAGATCATAATGTTGGTCCCACACTTTTTTATTTTTTTGAGAGAGAGAGACAGAGAATGAGAATCCCAAGCAGGCTCCATAACTCAGCAGGGAGCCCCCACACAGGGCTGAATCCCATGATCTGGGGTCATGACCTAAGCCAAAATCAAGAGTCCAAGGTTCCAGGTTCCACGTTCCACCAGCTGAGCCACCCAGGCCTCAAGGTTCCACAACTCTGGAGAAAAACCACCTTAACCTGAATGAATGAAATCTTGTAGCATGCAAATGAGATTGCAGCAGAATTTGTTAACAAAGAATTGTTATCTGGAGGTGGATATTGCACCACAACACGAAGGGGCTTAGTGCCGCCGAGCTACAAGCTCAGCTCAGGTGGTGCGGTCGAAAGGGTAACTTCCACGTTGGCTCTATCTCACTGCAGGATCTGACCCTCCACGGGGAGTGCTCTTCTGAACACATCGGTTTCACACGTCAATCAACTGCATTTATGTCCAGAAAGCAGGATCGCCCTGATTAATTTGGGGACCTGGTGTGGGAGTGAACAGGACAAGCCTTTCTCCCGATGTCATCCTCTGTGTCCAGCGGTCCTCCAACCCCCAGTCACGGGGGGTCATCTCTGTCCACCCCGTTCCCCCTCCCGAGTCACGGGGGTCCTCAGTCCAGCTCCCATTCCCACACCTCAGGTCAAGTGGTCCTCTCTGTCCAGTCCCTCCCCCGCAGTCACGGGGATCCTCAGTTCAGTCCCCCCTGCCCCCCCCCACCCCAGCGTAGCGGGCGTCCTCTCCGTCCAGACCCGAACCCTTCTCGTTGGTCCGGTCGGCCCCCTCCCACCCCCGGGGTCACCGTGGCGGCGCGGTGAAGTTGGGTCTCTGACGGGCCCGACTGGGACCGACAGCAGGTCTGGTAAAGACGGGCTCCTCTCGACCGCGGCGGCTCCCCGGGAAAACCCCGCTCGCGCGGCCCCCGCGGAGACCACCTACCCGCCCGCGCACCGCCAGCGCGCAGACTCCAGCCCCCCGGCTCCGGACGTCGCGCCCAGCTGCGCCGGACGCGCGCCGCACGTCGGCGGGCACGCGCACGCTCACGTCGGCGCGCACGCACTGTCCGGCGCGGGTCCACGCCCGGAAGGACCGCAGCGCGGGACTCTCTAGGTGTCAGAGGTGCGTGCGGTTGGAGCGGGAGTGGACGGGGGTCCGGGGAGGCAGGGGGTGGGGAACTGAGGTGGGGGGAGACCCCCTCGGGACCCCGCTCCCGGGCAGTGGCCCGCCGGGCGTCCCCTCGGTCCAGGCCCCCTTCCGAGGGTCTCGTGCTGGCCCTTGCGCCCTCCCCGCGGCGGGACCGAGGGGTGAGGGCGGGGGCGACGCGTGGCCCCCTTGCCGGCAGTGCGGTCTGGCGGGAAGGAGAGGGTGCGTGGAATTCCTGTCCCGCAGGTACCCGAGCGGCCCTGAAGATGTCGTACATGCTCCCGCACTTGCACAACGGCTGGCAGGTGGACCAGGCCATCCTTTCGGAGGAAGACCGGGTGGTCGTCATCCGGTTTGGACACGACTGGGACCCCACTTGCATGAAGATGGACGAGGTCCTGTACAGTATAGCCGAAAAGGTAACGCAGCTCCGCCGCTTCGTGTTGCGTTCCGTGATCAGCTTGCTCATTTCACCGGCATTGCTTTTGCTTGTCTGTTGGGCGGTAGAATTTAAAAGTGAGGTTAGAATCCGTCCAGTGCTCCTTCCTCGTGCCTTTATTCCTGGAGTGCATGCAGCACATTCGCTAGATTAGCACACGGATTCTTACCTTGTGGTGGGAGGCTGTGGTCCTGAAACTATACAGGATAGGTCCTGTGGTTTTTCTGGGAGAAGTTTCCGCAGATTTTCAAATTTTAAAAATGATTCATGATTCCTTCTCTATAGTGCCATGAACAAACGCCTACAGGTTTTGGCAAGAACGATCGAGTTTACTTAAATAGTTTAGTTTAAAGGGTTGTCCATTTTTGCTACCTTGTTTATTGTACTCGTAAAGCAGAACTTTCATGTTAATCTGGTTTTCTTCTAGTCTTTTTTGCCCTTTACTCCACGATGCTCTTTGTAAGTCACTTGATTTATAGCTTAGAGTGATTCATTTGCAGGAGATGTTAGGAGAGAATAGAATTGTGCTTTGTGGTACTAGTTTTCCTGATGTTTAGTGTTAGTCTCCTGGCTAGTCAGTCTTGCTTGATAACAGAAGTGCAGTCATTGGCACTATTGTATAACGGGGGGCTGAGCGCTTTTCTAAATTTCCGCATGGCGATTTTTTTTAAATGTATGTTTATTTTTGAGAGAGAGAGAGAGAGAGGGAGAGACCGAGTGTGAGCGGGGGAGGAGCAGAGAGAGAGGGAGACAGAATCCGAAGCAGTTCCAGGCTCTGAGCTGTCAGCACAGAGCCCATCGTGGGGCTCCCCGCCAACTGCCAACTGAGAGTAAAAGTAATGGAAGCGTTGAAGCCATCTTTTCTTAGGGATAAGGGGTTAAAACAACACCTTTTAGTAGATAGCAAAGATGTGAGGATGTATTTTGTATTTAGGAAAGGAAAAACTATCTGACCTTCAGAACGCCTGGCTGGCTCAGTAGAGCACGCGACTCTTGATCTTGGGGTCATTAGTTCGAGCTCACAATTGGGTATAGTTTACTTAAAAAAAAAAACAAAAACGACTATCTGGGGGCACCTGGGTGGTTCCGTGGTTTGAGCGGCTGACTTTGGCTCAGGTCATGATCTTGCGGTCTGTGGGTTCGAGCCCCGCGTTGGGCTCTGTGCTGACAGCTCAGAGCCTGGAGCTGCTTCGGATTCTGTGTCTCCCTCTCTCTCTGCCCCTCCCCACTCACGCTCTGTCTTTCTCTCTCTCAAAAATAAATAAACATTAAAAAAAAACTATCTGATCTTCTATTGCTAATTTTTACTGTTTCCTATTTGGTAAGAGAGGCAAAGTGAGATGGGGTGATGGCATTGGGGACATTAGGGACCATTCGTGTGTGTCAGTCATCATGAGTGTCACTTGGGATACTTCCCCAAGTGCATCTCAGATATTCTGATTCTTTTGATCTGGGGTGAGGTCCAGAAACAGGCCCAGCTCCCCTGGGAATTCTGATGTGACTTTCAAAAACCCCTCAACAGAGGTCAGGATCAGAATATGGGTGCTGTGATTAGCAGTCATTCCCCTCCTCTTCCCCAAGGAGCTTGAGGAGGTGCCTGGGGAACTCAGGAGAGCGGCAGTTTTCTGACGCTGGGGGTCCTCCCATTTGGGGTCAGAGGGCATAAATGAGGTGGTGCCAGGGGGTCACACCTCGCTTAGGCTATGGTGGTCAGGGGCAGATACTAGCCAGTTGAGTCGAGAATTGCCTAAGGGCACTTTTCTGAGAAGCAAAGTGTCGCTCTGATGACTTTGAAATAACTTCGGGTGTGTGCCCCGAATTCTGTGTTGCAGGCGACCGTGTGAACACCAGGCGACGTCCAGCTCTCGCCGCCCTCAGTGCGAGGGTACGGTAATTAGAGATGTGAGGCTCGTTTGGCTTCTCATATCTGAGCAAAACCCAGCAAAATGCTTTTAGCTAGGAGACAGATTTTGTGTGTGAATGTAAGTTTTTAGGGACTTTTACCAGAGCTGTTCTTTTCTCATCCGTTTCTGTCAGTTACAGACGAATCACTGTCGCTGGTGGACGTCCTCTTCCTGGTATTGAACCTGTTGATAAGAATGGCTTAATTAGGCTCATTTTGAGTATTTTTCTTTGTTTTTTTTTAAGGTAATTTTTTCTTTTGTCCCAAAATTTGGATTTCTGTCCTAATAAACTTTTAATATAGTGTTATAGTATAGTTATTAAAAATGCAAACTTGAAATGCATCACAAGATTATTGTTTTATTTTTTTCTTGGTATAAAGGCAAAATATGAGTTTATAATTCTGGAAGCCCTTTTTGGGGAATCTCAACAGGAATATTTGAAATTTAAAGTCTTAGTATAAAGAACAACTTAACTCTCTATTTAAAAATCTCCCTCTGCAGAAATGGCAGATAGTGGGGGATCTTCCTCATCTTGTTACGAGCCCTGTTTGGATACCCCAGCTGTTTTAAAGTGAGTAAAAGTTGCGCCGTTTAGGCTGGACTTGATTAGATCGTTCTCCTGGAATGTAGTGTGTTGACTTGATGCTTTGACGTTGCCGACCTCCCGACCCCACCTCATGCTGGAGTAGTCTGGAGCTGCTCTGAAGACGTAAGAGATGTGCTGAACGATTTGACAGATGTCTGGAGCTTGCTGGAGTGGTAATAAGCAAAGCTTCCTGATTAACAGCAGATTTTATGCACAGCTTCAAAGAGAGACTGTTTGGTGTATCTCTGAGCTGTCTTGAGCTGTCTTGCCGTTTTGTAGGAAGTTTGTGACAGCTCACTGTTACCGAAATCCCATAATGGGGAAGAATAAAGGGGACATTTAATTTTTGTGTGTTAAAAGCCCAAATAAGTAGTTTAAAATATGCAAAACTTCAATGATATCATTGACTCATGAGCATGCATTCTCATTAAATTGTATATAAGACAAATATATGTATGGAACATTTTAGAAATGACTTTAGAGAAGAGCATTTTTTTTTTTTAATGTTTATTTTTGAGAGAGAGCATGAGCGGGGGAGGGGCAGAGAGCAAGGGAGACACAGAATCTGAAGCAGGCTCCAGGCTCTGAGCTGGCAGCACAGAGCCCGACGCGGGGCTCGAACCCACGAACCACGAGATCATGACCCGAGCCAAAGTCAGCCGCTCAACCGACTGAGCCCCCCAGGCACCCTTAGGGGGATCATTCTTAAACCTCGCATAAAGTAAGTTGAACTCTACTGGAAGTTGATGTTCTCATAAGAGCCAACAAAATGTGTATGTTTGCTCTGGGTTTGTGTTTCTGGAAATAACAGTCTTGCAGCTAGGAGCAAGCTATGAGGGGCAGTAAGGGTAGAGACCAAGCTTGTTTCTGCTGCTTACTACCCGTATGACCTTAAATAACTTGTCTGTGTGCCTCATTTTACTCATCTGTGGGAAAGGGATGGTAGTGCCTAACCCAGAGGGCAGTCATGAGGATAGAATTAATATAAAAGACTTCCAGAACACTTCTTTTCTCATAATAAGCAGTATGTTCCATAATTCTTAGCCACTGTTGTTAGTATCGTTACCACTCACATCGCAGAGTTTTCGAGAGTTATTGTTGAGCTAATCAGGCAAATAGTAGTGGGGGAAAATAAAGTTATCGTGCAGTTTTTTGATGGCTTTGACATGAATTATCTAAAAATTGACTTATAAATAAAATACATAGTGCCAGTTGGCAGCCGATAAGATTTTTTCCAGCATTTTAGGTGGGTTCTTAGCCAGAGGAGGAGTCCCATACAAGAGGGTGGAGTGGTGGTTGGGGTCATGTGCCAGCCTCAGTCTCAGTGATGTGCAGGAGTTACTTTTTGGAGGCAAGTTGAGCGGCTTGTAGAAGGACTACCGAACAGTTTAATCAGCGACTTGGTGACGAAGAAGGAGGGGTGCTTATAAAACGTGTAGGCAGTCGGGTTGGAAATCATAGTTACTGTTGTAGACAATCAAAAGAATACGTACATTAAGAAACAACTTGATAATAAAAATGAAATTTGTACATAGAGTCGTTGGTTTTTAAAAGATACTGTCGAACAGCCAATTAAAATTACTGCAAATATAGCAGGCAAAATACTATTTTAGACATAGTAGACTTAGGCGAATAAGTTTAAAGTACCATTTAAAAAGATGACTCCTAGAAAATGAAATAAATAAATAAATCCTGTGGGTAGAGAGGCAAGGAACCTAAAAAAGAGGAAATTCTCATGGTTAAGGAAACTTCAGAGACACACACATTAAAATAGTGTGCTATCGTTTCTTAGATATAGCAGAGCTAAAAAGGTGAAAGTTAATATTGAGGTACCTGTAGAACGGATCTCCTTGCAGGAGGCAGTTTGGCATCGTATAAAAAGCCTTGAGAATAGTCATACCTTATGCCCAGTAACCCCGCGTCTTCAATAGACGAGGTTTTATGCTCCACAAGACCTTTGCTATAACTTCTGTCATACCTGGAAACAACAGCAGTGTCTCATGATAGGAGAACATGGTGATGACCGTGAGCTCTAGCGTTTGAACCCTGAGACGCATCCTGTTGCCAGGTGGGAAACAGACCTGTTCTGTGGTCCTCACGATGGCTCCCAGAGGTAGGTGCTGGCACGTAGTTTGTCCAGGCTCAGAAACAGACGGTTGGGATTTAAACTGGGAATGTCCTGTTCACGGGATGGAATGTTATGTGGCTGTTAGAAGTTATCTTCTAAGAGCTTCTTCAATAACATGGGCATCAGTTAATGACGTCAGCTGGAGAAAGCAGAATGTATATGATTTCCTCACAAGTGAGCTTGTGGGTCTGGGGAAACGGAAACACTTTTTGCTTTAAGACACCCATACTATTGATTTTATTTGACGGTCCTATATTTTTAAGTTTTGGGTTTTTTTTCCTTTTAGGTAGCCTGTATACCCCACATGGGCCTGAACTCCCACCCTCAAGATTAAGAGTTGCACGCTGTTCTGACTGAGCCAGCCATGTGCTCCAGCCCAGTGTTTTTTAAACAAGTTGTATAACTTAAGGGCATCTGGCTGGCTCAGTGCGAAGAGGATGCAACTGTTGATCTCAGGGTTATGAGTTCAAGGCCCACATTTGGGGTAGAGTTTGCTTAAAAATACGGGGCTGGACACATAGTAGTAGTTTTTCTTTTTTTCTTTTTTTTTTAAAAATTTTTAATGTTTATTTGGTTTTGAGAGGGAGAGAGACAGGGTGTGGGCAGGGGAGGGGCAGAAAGAGAGAGGGAGACACAGAATCCAAAGCGGGCTCCAGGCTCTGAGCTGTCAGCACAGAGCCCGACGCGGGGCTCGAACCCACAGACCGCAAGATCATGACCTGAGCCAAAGTCGGACGCCCAACCGACTGAGCCACCCAGGTGCCCCAGTAGTGGTTTTTCCATTCCATTTCTATATTTTCAAAATGAACATTATTTGTTTATGTGTATTTTATTTTTGAGAGAGTGGGAGTGAGGGAGGAGCAGAGAGAGAGGGAGACAGAGGATCTGAAGCAGGCTCAGTGCTGAGAGCATAGGGCCCGACGCGGGTCTCCAACCCACAAACCTCAAGACCACCACCTGAGCCAAAGTCGGACACTTAACCTGCTGAAGCACCCAGACACCCCAAAATGAACATTTTTTTTAAAATTTTTTTTTAATGTTTTATTTATTTTTGAGACAGAGAGAGACAGAGCATGAACGGGGGAGGGGCAGAGAGAGAGGGAGACACAGAATCCGAAGCAGGCTCCAGGCTCTGAGCCATCAGCCCAGAACCCGACGCGGGGCTCGAACCCACGGACCGTGAGATCGTGACCTGAGCTGAAGTCGGACGCTTAACCGACTGAGCCACCCAGGCGCCCCTGAACATTTTTGTAAATGGAGAAAATACAGTAGACTCCTAGCTTCATTTCACTTTTATAAAACATACACAGAGTTTTAGTTAACTGTAGGCTCATCAGTCGGTGTGAAACGTTCAGACCATGTGGAAAGCATCACGACAATTCATGTAACCCGCATTAGAAGCAGCTTGGATAAATGGTAGCTTTTCCAGGGGAAAGACTGGGTAGGTTGCACAGGTTTCTAGGAAGGCCCCTTGGTGCCGCGTGCGGTTCTCATCTGGCCGCCCAGATGGGTGAGCAGCCCCTTGCTTTCTGCAGGTGTTTGAGCTGCAGGAGCTTGAGAGCCTCCCGTCAGACAGAAGTGGCACCCCACCAACCCTGAGGGCAGGTCTGTTTGAACTCAGCGTTACGTGATTAAGCTCACACTGTCCAAAAACACATTTTTAGTGACATTAATGTGTTTCTTGTATTTCAGAATACAAGCTTATTGTTCAAATTCACTCGATAAGCATTTACTGGTCCCGTGTGAGTCAGGTACTGCTTGGCTCTGAGGACACATCAGTAAAGAGAACAGACGTGGTTCCTAGCCCTCAGGAAGCCTTAGATTTATCTGGAGAACCATAGTGTACTGTACATAGAGGGGAAGAGAAGAATGAAGTACTGTGCTGTCGTTAGTTGTTTTACTTCTGAACGAGCTACCGTTTTCTTCCTCCTCATTGAAGGCAAAGGGAAGTAGGGCCTGCTCTCAAAGTCTCGCTGTAAACACCAACGTTTATAGTGAAGATCATATCGTTGAGTTTGGGTAATTGAATATCTTCATGTATAAAACAGGTGGTATATTTTGATCACTTTAAGAGGATGTGGTTTCTTGTGTCAGTTTCTGCTTTAACTTGGGAGATGTGGAGGTTCTAGGAACTGGAGCCAACTGGCTAAATAATTCACATTGAATCCGAAAGGCGTCTTGGGCTTTCACTGCATTGGCAGTTTACGCTTTAGGGGACAAGTGGACGTGTTTGTTTGGTTTTACTGTGAGGTTAACATCTGTCAGTGTAAGTTGTGATAGCTCTGTTGTATTACATGGAAAGTAATAACGCAATAATGATAGAGTGAAACGTAGGGGTAGGCAGCACCTACGGATGCACAGGGTCCCTTTTGCCGGAAAGCTCTGCAGAGGCGTGTGCTGTGCTCCGGCCCTGCTGTCTGAGGGCCGCGGCAGTATGAAAAGAACACTTGCCACAGAGGCCATCTGGACACGCGGTGTGTGGCACACTCGATTCCACAGCTGCCTTGTCTCTGTCACCAGGAAAGAGGGAATTGGGGGGGTGGCCAGGAGGGGCCCCAGCTCCATGCCTGGGTCCCTCAGTAACTTCCCTCCTTTCGCAGCCAGGCTCTTTGTGGGACATGTCCATATTTAATGCCTTCTGTTGGTCAGACCTCAGCCCTGCGCCGTCTTGCACTGTTTATTTTGAGAGAGAGAGAGAGAGAGAGAGAGAGAGAGAATATGAATCCGAAGCAGGCTCCACGCTGTCACCCTAAACACATGAACCATGAGCTCATGACCTGAGCTGAAAGCAAGAGTCGGACCCTCAACCAACTGAGCCACCCAGGCGCCCCTATAGGGGCCATTAAAATGTCATGTCTTTTGTCGGAGAGATTCTATTTTGGGAATTTGTTCTTTGGAAATAATGACATATGTACATAGATTTAAAGGTAAGAATGTTCACAGGTGAATAATTGGTACTAATGAAAAATCTGAATTATTTATTTTCAGGAAAAATCAGAAAATAATGGAAGAATGATAAACTAATGACATAGCTGTTTGATGAAGTATTATGTAGCCCTGAAAATTGTGCTTTGGGAAAGTATGTAATTTGTATAAGAGAATGCTCATAATTAAAGCAAGATATAAAACACTGAGGCATGGAATGATCACATTTTGTTAAAACAGTATAAACAGATTTATATGTGTGTGTGTGTATGCCAGAAAAAATGGGAAAGAGTTTACCAAAAATATATTTGTAGCAGGGCGCCTGGGTGGCTCAGTGCATTGAGTGTCTGACTTAACTCAGGTCATAATCGCATGGTTCGTGGGTTCACACCCCACATTGGGCTTTGTGCTGACAGCTCAGAGCCTGGAGCCTGCTTCAGATTTCTGTCTGCCTCTCTCTGGCGGTCCCCCACTTGCACACACACACTCTCTCTCAATAATAAACATTAAAAAAAAAAAAAAACATTTGTAGCAATTCTGGTGGTTGGGACTGGAGGTGATTCTGTCTTATTTACAGTTTTCTGAGTTTTCTAAATCTGCTATGATGAATCTGCAATTAGAGAAAAAAATGAAAGAAAATTTGTTGTGTATGGTATTATTTGGAGTAGTAGTCTTAGTATCTGCATGTGTGCACCCCTGAATCAAAAAGGCAGGTGTGCAGCAGATTCTAGCAGTGGGTTTTAAAATAGTGGTTTCCTGTGTGCAATTAAGTATTTGTAGAAGTACAAATCTGGAAAAGTTGAGATAGGTTATTACTAGATCAGCATGAATAACGTACCTGTGGACGTTTTCTGTGGGACTCTCATCACTTGCTGTTGTGAAAATGGTAAAGTGAGGTGTAAGCAGCCAGTTGTCAGGAGCCCGAACGTGCTGAATCATCTCCCTGTGTACTAGCTCTGCTGGGAAAGAATGTTGGGGACTTGGTTTGAAAATTGTCCGCTTATGTACAAATTCTCGTGTTTGTTTTTAACGTGCTTTTGTAGAATAAAAAAATGGTGTGTTACTGTACAGGGTTGTTTCAATCTCTCCTAGGTGAAAAATTTTGCAGTTATCTATCTTGTGGATATTACAGAAGTGCCTGACTTCAACAAAATGTATGAGTTATACGATCCATGCACCGTCATGTTTTTCTTCAGGTATGTTCTCTTAAACTTGTCATTTCAGTTGAATATTGTTGGTCTGGAAGTTTGACGTAATCAGGAGATCTTTATATTTGATGGTATTTAGGTAGTAAAGTCAAGTAACATCGTGAATTTTAAAAAAGTTCTGTCGTGGAGATTTAATTTAGAAAGGAATCACCATTTGATGTTTGGTCAAAATTTCTTACTGTTTATTGTTAATACAGAAGTTGGTAAATAGCAGCGTTAAGCCTCAGACCATGCTCCGAAAGTAGAGCTCCCTGGCTGGCAAGGAATGTGTGCGTGGATGGTATAGGGTGTGGATTAGCTTTATAGTCTGTGTAACAAATGAGCACAAGTTGAGTAGCTAACACAGCACCACTTATGAGCTCAGTGCTGTGTCAGGGTTCGGGCAGGCTCAGTGGGTTCCCGCCCAGGGTCTCACCAAGTCGGAATCAGGGGCTGGGCCCTTACCTGGACCGTCAGCCTGGGAAGAAGCCACTTGGCTCACTTGGGTTGTTGGCTGAATGCAGTTCCTGGTGCGCACGGGTCCGAGGTCTCTGACTCCTTGCTGGCTGTACGCTGGGACCCCTCCCTGCTCCTGGAGGCCCTTCCGCCTTCGAAGTCTGCACAGTCTCTGCGATTTCCTGTTCTGCTTTTAAGGGCTGTGATTGGAATAGACTCATCCAGGTAATCCAGGATTATCTCCTTATTTTAAAGTCAATCGATCAGAAACTTTTGGGACATCTGTCAGAGTCTTTATGCCCCATCATATCACAGTCCCAGGGGATCGGGCAGGGAATTCACAGGGTTTAATGTAGGATTTTGCCTACCAGTCTGCCCTCTGGCTCCGAAAACTCACATCCTTCTCATATGCAAAATCAGGTATGGACAAGGCTTCTTAGGCTCCTGGACACCACTTGTCTGTGGCCCCAGCTCTCCCAGCACACAGTGTGGGACAGCATAGGAAACAGGTCTGGTTTCCCAAGGGGACGTGAGGAGGAAGGGGGCCGACGCCCCAGCCCTGGGAGGGTGCTTGCCTGGATTTTCCTCCCTTTTTCATGAAAGGCATTCGCAGCTGGGCCGTTTTCCAGCCTCCTTCAGCCAGCAGCACATTGGGTTCTGTCATCTCCTTTCGCTGTACCCTCTGTCCCTTGCAGCCGAGTCCCTGGCCTGGGCATCGGGGAAGATCCGTGAGGCACACCTCCCTCTCTTGTGACTGAACGTTTTGGCCTTTAGGGCTTTCCTGGGCTTCAGCAGTAGGTCGTGTGGCTTCCTTTTCCCTGTACCCCCCATTCTGCGGCCGTTTCTGGATTTCAGCACCTTCTGCCGTCTGGAGAGGCTGAGAATTGAGTCTTTGTTCGCAATTCTCACAGGTTGTCTCTCTCGTTTTGCTGTGAGCACCAGGGAGAAACCCAGCACCTTCAAGACTTTGCTTGGCTTTCCTTCAGTTGAATATCTGAGGGCATCAGTCATTGCAAGTCCTTCCCACAGAACCGCAGGATCCCATCGCGATGTCCTGCCAAGTAACAGGGTCCCTTTCCTCCACCCCCAGCAACGCGAGGTCCTCCCTTCCTTTGGAGCCGGCACCAGCTGTGCTCTCCAAGTCCGTGTTTCTTCTCACGGGCTCTTGGAGGCAGTCTAGGCCTTTTCTGTCGTGCTCTTCGAAATTCTCCCCTAGCCCTTCAGGTGGGAGTGAGGCTGAAAAAAAGAAGCCCCCCGCCGTCTGTGCACATGGGTGTTTTAGGACGGAGGCTGCACCAGAGAAGACAGAACGTCTCTTTCTGCCACCCAGAGTTCTAAGACGAGGCGTGGTGGCACTTCAGTTAATGTTTTCACTAAATGTATATATACTGAGTCCTGCCAGGTTTTGTGGTCTAGTGCTGGGACGCGGATCCTGCCGTCAGGGAACTCCGTAGGTTGGGAACAGCTGAGTAAATTAGCAGAGGGAAACAGGTGCCAGAGGGCGGGTATTTATAGGCACACGAATACTGAGTCAGGGTGGCGGGAGCTAAGCGGCAGCTGGGGTAGGTTTGGGATGAGCTCCAGCCTTCTGGGGGACGGGCACACGGCACGAGCTTCATGCTATGTTTGGGAGCCCGAGAGGACACGGAGTGGCTGGTGGGTGATGGTGGGAGACTGGTGGGGGCGGGGGCGGGAGGGAAGGGTCCAGACACCCAGATCCCCCCCGCCAGGGAGGGGGAGGGGCAGGGTCCAGACCCCCAGATTCCTGGGCCAGAGTGAGGATGTGGAATGTTATCCTAGAAGTGAAATTTTGTGGCAGAAAAGGAACGTCGGATTTGCCTTTTGGAGGCTCACTCTGGTTAAAAGGTGGCCAGACCAAAGACTGCAGGGTGGATGGAGCACTTCATTCTTAGGGAAGTGAGAAGTTAAAGTAGTGAAAACTAATCAGTCTTCAGCAAACCTGGAAAAATTAGTGCATCAGGGACAACCAGGGTTACTATCTTCTATAAAGTGCGCATAAAAATCATTGTTAAAAGTAGCCTCTTAAGAAATACATTTGTAAAGAATTGTCTATGTCTCTAATCATAAAAATCCAAAACATTATTAATTTCACAGTGAGTAGGATTTTTAATGAAATGTACACTAGGTGCTCACAAGAGCACCATGAAAGCTCATCCATTGTGTTTCCTGAGTAAATTAGTACAGCCCTCTGGGTCCAAGTGACAAAAACTGTGTCCTTTGAGCTTTCGACTACCCTGTAGGGTATTTGTCCTAAGGAGACAGAGAAGAGTACAGAAAGAGCTTGCTCCCCACGCAAGCTGTGTGTTTTTAAATAGCATTTAGGTTGTTTTCATCTTCTCCTGAATCATGGTGGATCCTCTTGACTGTGTGTTCTTCTCTTAAATGATGTTTAACGAGAGTTTGTAAAGGTGCAAAACAGAAGGCCTCTTCATGGAACTCTTTTTTAGAAGGCTTTTTGTGAGCATTGACCCCCCTGTTTCCTCTTTGCAGGAACAAGCACATCATGATTGACCTGGGTACTGGGAACAACAACAAGATCAACTGGGCCATGGAAGACAAGCAGGAAATGATAGACATAATCGAGACCGTGTACCGAGGCGCCCGGAAGGGTCGGGGCCTGGTGGTGTCTCCAAAGGACTACTCCACAAAATACAGATACTGAGCTCTCAGCCCGTTCTCTGTGCATATAAATGTTGTGGAGTCCTTTTCATGTGGAAATACCTTGAACTATTTAAAGCCTTAGAGCATTTGGACACGAAGAAGTACGGGTTGCATGGCCTCAACTTTCCGGCCGCCGGGCCATTGTATTTTTATATTAGCAAATATCTGTAAATACCTAGCTGAGATAAATAAAATACGCAGTGATGGAAAGCCACGATTGCTTCTTTCTTGAGAAACTTGACATACAGATCACTGATCTTGGTAGTCAGAAATTAATCGTAATCTTTACCATTCGGAGTGGAATTTGGGCGCGTGTCCCATGGGGCCGCCGATGGTTTTATACGCCTGGCCGTGGGCGTCTCTGAGGCCTGCTGTAACAAAGACACAGGCGGGTTGACGCGGAAGCGAGTGGGCTCGCACATCCTGCCGGCTAGGACTCCAGATCCAGGCGTGCTCGGGCTGGGGTCTTTGGGGCTGTGATGGAGAATCTGTTCCCTGCCCCTCCCCCAATTCTGTAGTTTCTGGCAATCTTTGGCTTGACGCTTCACCCGGATTCGTCACGGGGCTCCTCCTTCCTGTGTGCGGGTCTGTGTCCAGATTTTCCCTTCTTACGGGGACACTGGTCATTGGATGAGGGCCACCTTCCACAGCATGACCTCATCTTACAATACACCTGTGGATGACCCCCTCTGCAAACTAAGGGCACATTGTACTGGGGGTAGAACTCATAGGATTTATGGGGGTCACAATTCAACCCACAACAGAATCCAAAGGCTTGAGTTCAGAAAGAATAGACACTTGGGGGAAAAAGTATTTTTTAGTCTTCTGGCTATAAAAGCAGTGCAATAAAATAATGAGTTTTATTTTCCTTTTAAATATAAAGAGTAATAAGTCGTTTCTTTTTTTTTTTAATTTTTTTTTAACATTTTATTTTTGAGACAGAGAGAGACAGAGCATGAACAGGGGAGGGGCAGAGAGAGGGGAGACACAGAATCTGAAACGGGCTCCAGGCTCTGAGCTGTCAGCACAGAGCCCAACGCGGGGCTTGAACTCACGGATTCGTGAGATCATGACCTGAGCCGAAGTCGGACGCCCAACCGACTGAGCCACCCAGGCGCCCCAAGAAGTCGTTTCTTATTCCTCCAAACATCGTATCTAACGAACTTAAGCAGGCTGTATTTTCTGTAGAAACCACAGCTCTTCAGTACATGCAGCTGGTTTCCTTATCACAGTGTTGAGTGTCTCTCACCCCAGCAGCATGTTGATGGGTGGGTGGTTAGGATCTTCCCAGGAACATCTTGTGGGGAGCCGGGGCCACACCCTGCAGCCCTGTCTGGTTTCACCGCCAGGCTCTGCCGCGTACTGTGGCAAGTGGCCTCCTGGAGCTCTGTTCGTTGTCTCTGGAGTGTGGGGGTGGTAGTGTCTGCTGTCCCATGTCTTGGAATAGTGTCTTTGGATGGTGCCTGCTGGGCCCTCACTGCTGTGACCAGATTGACTGTGGTTGGAACACAAGTACAAAGGAGGTGTGCTTTAAATGGATTTAAAACTCAATGCAGGGGCGCGTGGGTGGCGCAGTCGGTTTAAGCGTCCGACTTCAGCCAGGTCACGATCTCGCGGTCCGTGAGTTCGAGCCCCGCGTCAGGCTCTGGGCTGATGGCTCAGAGCCTGGGGCCTGTTTCCGATTCTGTGTCTCCCTCTCATCTCTGCCCCTCCCCCGTTCATGGCTCTGTCTCTCTCTGTCCCAAAAATAAATAAAACGTTGAAAAAAAAAATTAAAAAAAAAAAACAAAACTCAAATGCAAATCCTCAGCTTCATTCCTCCAGCCTAAACCTGCCCATTTGCAGAATAGGGTGTATGATCCCATATCAAACGAGGGGCTATTGGGAACATCAGCACAACCCCAAGTACCTGACATAATAGACAGTATTCTACTTCGACGTGTATCCAAGATAGAACAGCCAACAATCCTAGGAAGAGCTCGCTGTCATTACTCATCAAGGAAATGCAAATCAAAG